>NW_025534972.1:100000-132232 GCF_020615455.1 Coregonus clupeaformis
TAACAGGTCAAGGATAGAGAGGAAACAGATTTTAAAAAGGCACAGGAGTTCTGTCAAATATACAGTGTATATCCAAACGGATTGACAGTTCCTCTGCAACCCACTCTATCCAACCACTCTATTTTCTCTCTCTTTTACTATGCTCTCTTCTTCTTTTCTCTCTTCCTCCTCCAGTGGCTGTGAGAAAGTTCCTCTCCTCTACTCCTCGTACTTTCCCAGTGCAGATGTCTTCCCAGCTGGCCTGGCTGTATGTTCATAAGGCCCAGCTGTCTATTGACCTGCTGTGTCCTGCTAGCCTTCACTACCCTCCTTTCCCTGCCTCCTTTCCTCACCTGCTTTCCTTTCCCAGAACCCTCCTTTCCTCACCTGCTTTCCTTCACCAGAACCCTCCTTTCTTCACCTCATTTGCTACATCAGAACCCTCTTTTCCTCAACTCCTTTCCTTCAGCAGTATCCAAAATACCTCATCTCCTTTTCCTTCTAACCCCTGGGTTAAAGTTTATGAACAGGTCAGAATGGGGACACTGGGGGACAAATTACATTGTGACCTAACTGCAGAGGAGTGAGTGGGCAAAGTGACTCTCCACGAAAGCTCTTTTTTTCCCTTTCGCAACAGTTGAGAAATCTCCTTTTCTGCAGACCCCCAGAACAGACTGTCAGTGACGCAGTAAAAGGTTAGGTTTAAAGGTTATGAGTGGAAGGTTGGGGGTGGGCAACAGGGACTCTGTTCAGAGGTCTGTAGTAAAAGGACACAATCAACAGAAGTATCCAATGAATACAGCTCTCATTTAATGAAAAAAGCCACATCCAACGCATATATGATTTTCCATCTGGCAGTTGAGCGTCAGTCTACATTTTGTAGATATTTCCATACAGTCCCGTGTAGCTCAGTTGGTAGAGCATGGCGCTTGCAACGCCAGGGTTGTGGGTTCGATTCCCACGGGGGGCCAGTATGAAAGAAATAATAAGGACAATGTCTGGATTGACCAGAGATAGTCAACTCCCTAAGGACAAAGAATGGATTGACCAGAGGAGAGAGAGACAAGGTTACATTAACGTATATTTCGATCAAGAATCTTAGTCACTGGTTTTTAGAGTGGGAACAAAAATACAGGCCTACACTGTGACATAATAGGGCACAGGGAGCCGATGATACACACAACCACACACACGCACACACACAAATATGCATGTACCTACAGACACACAGACACACAGGCACTTGCTCCAATATCAAATGGCAAAGAATCCATGGTCTTAACCGTCAAATGGTCCGTGATGTCAAGGCAAGAAGGGCTTTCTACGCCATCAAAAGGAACATAAAATTCTACATCCCAATTAGGATCTGATAAAAAATACTTGAATCAGTTAAAGAACCCATTGCCCTTTATGGTTCTGGGGTCTGTTTACCAACCAAGAATTCACTAAATGGAACAAACATCAAATTGAGACTGAATTCTGCAATAACATCCTCTGCACACAACGTAAAACACCAAACAATGCATGCAGAGCAGAATTAGGATGATACCCGCTAATTATAAAAATCCAGAAAAGAGACGTTAAATTCTACAACCACCTAAAAGGAAGCGATTCCCAAACCTTCCATAACAAAGCCATTACCTACAGAGAAATGAACCTACAGAAGAGTCCCCTAAGTAAGCTGGTCCTGGGGCTCTGTTAACACACAAACAGACCCCACAGAGCCCCAGGACAGCAACACAATTAGACCCAACCAAATCATGAGAAAGTAAAAAGATAATGACTTGACACATTGGAAAGAATTAACCAAAAGACGGAGTAAACTGGAATGCTATTTGGCCCTAAACAGACAGTACACAGTGGCAGAATACCTGACCACTGTGACTGACCCAAAATTAAGGAAATATTTGACAATGTACAGACTCAGGGAGCATAGCCTTGCTATTGAGAAGGGCCGCCATAGGCAGACCTGGCTCTCAAGAGAAGACAGGCTATGTGCACACTGCCCACAAAATGAGGTGGAAACTGAGCTGCACTTCCTAACTTCCTGCCAAATGTATGACCATATTAGAGACACAAATTTCCCTCAGATTACACAGACCCACAAAGAATTAGAAAACAAATCCAATTTTGATCAACTCCCTTATCTACTGGGTGAAATACCACAGTGTTCCATCACAACAGCAATATTTGTGACCTGTTGCCACAAGAAAAGGGCAACCAGTGAAGAACAAACACCATTGCAAATACAACCCATACTTATGTTTATTTATTTTCCCTTTTGTACTTTAACTATTTGCACATCGTTACAACACTGTACATAGCCAGTAATATGACATTTGAAATGTCTCTATTCCTTTGAAGTGTAATGTTTACCGTTCATTTCTGATTGTTTACTTCACTTTTGTTTATTATCTATTTCACTTGCGTTGGCAACGTTAACATTCCCGTTTCCCATGCCAATAAAGACCCTTTGAATTGAATTCAATTGAATCAAGGCAGTCTCTCAGACAGAACACAGAACACAGACAGAGGACTGTTTGAACAGGGCACATTCTCCAGGGCCAGTGGGAGGTGAGTGAATTCCCAGAGTCCTTTATACTGCTGGTAGAATGACACAGAGGCCTCAGGGGAAACAGAATGGCCCTTTGTGTTACAGATTATACTGAGAAGGATGAGAAGATTCTAGATCAGTTTAGAACTATGAGTATAAGTGGCCCGGGCCAGGAGTTTCTACTCCTGACCCAGTGACCTGACCAGGGAAAACATTGGGCCCTGGATACAGCAGTAGGATGTCTAAAGGTACTGGTCAATAGACCAGAAAAAACACACACCAATGCATACACATTCACAGACATACACATACAAATATACACAAACACACGGCTGTATCGGCTCCTTGGTTGTAATTGATATTTCTGATTCTTATTTGTACCTCCACAACATGTTTGATAATTTTCATAATGTCATATGAATCATCACAATGCTCTGGCGGTGCTCTGGTTTTGACAGAACTAGAAGTATTTTCCCTAGTGTTCAATGACATCCAGAACCAGAAGTATTTTTCTGAGTATTCAATGACATCCTGAGAGTACAGCTCTGCTTCTCCTCCTACTGGCCAGAAGTGGTACTGCTTGTGAGAGGGCCATAATTCCAACCAAATCAAATCAAATTTAATTGTATTTGTCACATTTACATTTACATTTTAGTCATTTAGCAGACGCTCTTATCCAGAGCGACTTACAGTTAGTGAGTGCATACATTATTTATTTTTTATTTTTCATACTGGCCCCCCGTGGGAATGCACCGAATAAAACAGGTGTAGTAGACCTTACAGTGAAATGCTTACTTACAAGCCCTTAACCAACAATGCAGTTTTAAGAAAAATAAGTGTTAAGTAAAAAATAGATAAGTAAAAGTACAAAATTAAATTAACAAATAATTAAAGTAAAATATCAGTAGCAAGGCTATATACAGGGGGTGCCGGTAGAGAGTCAGTGTGCAGGGCCACAGATTAGTCGAGGTAATTGAGGTAATATGTACATGTAGGTAGAGTTAAAGTGACTATGCATAGATAATAAACAGAGAGTAGCAGCAGAGTAAAAGGGGGGGTGAAAATAGTCTGGGTAGCCAAGATTAGCTGTTCAGGAGTCTTATGGCTTGGGGGTAGAAGCTGTTAAGAAGCCTTTTGAACCTAAACTGGCGCTCCGGTACCACTTGCCATGCGGTAGCAGAGAGAACAGTCTATGACTAGGGTGGCTTGAGTCTTTGACAATTTTTAGGGCCTTCCTCTGATACCGCCTGGTATAGAGGTACTGGATGGCAGGAAGCTTGGCCCCAGTGATGTACTGGGCCGTACGCACTACCCTCTGTAGTGCCTTGCGGTCGGAGGCTGAGCAGTTACCATACCAGGCAGTGATGCAACCAGTCAGAATGCTCTCGATGGTGCAGCTGTGTGACTTTTTGAGGATCTGAGGACCCATGCCAAATCTTTTCAGTCTCCTGAGGGGGAATAGGCTTTGTCGTGCCCTCTTCACGACTGTCTTGGTGTGTTTGGACCATGATAGTTTGTTGATGATGTGGACACCAAGGAACTTGACGCTCTCAACCTGCTCCACTACAGCCCCGTCGATGAAAATGGGGGCATGCTCTGTCCTCTTTTTCCAGTAGTCCACAATCATCTCCTTTGTCTTGATCACGTTGAGGGAGAGGTTGTTATCCTGGCACCACATAGCCAGGTCTCTGGCCTCCTCCCTATAGGCTGTCTCATTGTTGTCGGTGATAAGGCCTACCACTGTTGTGTCGCCTGCAAACTTAATGATGGTGTTGTAGTCGTGCCTGGCCATGCGGTCATGGGTGAACAGGGCAGGGCCCTGAGGGGCCCCCGTGTTCAGGATCAGCGTGGCAGATGTGTTGTTACCCACCCTTACCACCTGGGAGCGGCCCGTCAGGAAGTCCAGGATCCAGTTGCAGAGGGAGGTGTTTAGTCCCAGGGTCCTTAGCTTAGTGATGAGCTTTGAGGGCACTATGGTGTTGAACGCTGAGCTGTAGTCAATGAATAGCATTCTCATGTAGGTATTCCTTTTGTCCAGGTTGGAAAGTGCAGTGTGGAGTGCAATAGAGATTGCATCGTCTGTGGATCTGTTGGGGTGGTATGCAAATTGGAGTGGGTCTAGGGTTTCTTGGATAACGGTATTGATGTGAGCCATGACCAGCCTTTCAAAGCACTTCATGGCTAAGGACGTGAGTGCTACAGGTCGGTAGTCATTTAGGCAGGTTACGTTAGTGTTCTTGGGCACAGGGACTATGATGGTCTGCTTGAAACATGTTGGTCTGTAAACTAACCACTATTAGTTTACAGACTTGGCTTATCTTTCTTCAATTCAATATTTGCTCAATTAGTAGGTATCATTGTGTTTACGTGCATGGAGATAAATGCAAAGGAGCACACATGCACTCTCACGTATACAGTACATGTACAGGTTTGTGTAGGTTCACCATTTAGCCTGAATCCTTTAAAAAGTGTGTAACTGTAAGTTATTATTTAATTTTAGGCAGAGCAAAAGCATAATAAAAAGTCTGGGGCAGCTTCAGATGCCCAATCTGCAGTTACTTCTCAGGGATTTGAAATCAACCATGATCAATGTCTGAATGTTCAGTTAAAAATATCAGACAGTGCTAGACTCACTACCACAGTCCAACCAAGGTGCATATCTCTCTCTCTCTCTCTCTCTCTCTCTCTCTCTCTCTCTCTCTCTCTCTCTCTCTCTCTCTCTCTCTCTCTGTCTGTCTGTCTGTCTGTCTGTCTGTCTGTCTGTCTGTCTGTCTGTCTGTCTGTCTGTCTGTCTGTCTCTCTCTCTCGCTCGCTCTCTCTCTCTCTCTCTCTCTCTCTCTCTCTCTCCCAGATGCAAGTCTAGCCTTTCAGTGATGCATCATAAAGAAACTATTTAATATCATGTTGAGGAGGGTTGACTGAGAGAGATAGACTGCAGTGATGAAGGACTACATGAAGGCAGGGAGGGATAACGCTGCCATAACACAGAACTTCCCTTTTCAGAGGCTCTGAGACATAGAACACATGTGCTCCCCCTCCCCTCCCCTCCCTCCCTCCCCCTCCCCTCCCTCCTCTGCTCCCTCTTCCTACCTCTCCTCCCTCCCAGCTCCCTCCCTCCCTCCCTCCTCACCTCCCTCCTCTCCTCCCTCCTCTCCTCCCTCCTCCTCACCTCCCTCCTCTCCTCCCTTCCCTCCCCCTCCCCCTCTCCTACCCTTCTACTCCCTCCTCACTTCCCTTCTCACCTCCCTCCTCTCCTCCCCCCACACCTCAGTCCTCTGCTCCTCTCTTTGATGTTTGAGGAATGAGAGTTGTGAGTCCCCAGCTGCACTAACAGAGGTCAGTGGTCTTTAATGTCGTGACTGTGGAACACTCCTCTCACAACATGTGCTCATGCTATGAAACCCGACCACCACCTACCTACTCAAGGTCCTTATGAGTTGGCGGGAATCCAAGATACAAGGTTACACAGAAATTGTTTAAAATCTCCATTTTTGTTTAGACTTTTACTTTACCCTGACCTGGCGTGTAACCAGGCATGGCTGACTATAAGAGAACCAGTGAGAGTTGATAAAGAACTCAGACCATCAGGAGAAGCCGGTAGCAGGGAGTGTGGGTTGTTGCTTCAGTTTAAGAGTGTGTGTGTGTATCGCGTCCATCCATTTGAGAGTTTGACTATTTCCATCACCTCGGAAGCAGAAGTGTTTCGTCAGTTCAGCAGCTGGTCGTGGAGTGTGTGTGTGTGTGTGTGTGTTTCATTGCGTCAGTGTGTCTACCGTGTGTGTGATGGATCTGTTGTCACCTGTGTGTGGACGTACGATGGCGGCGGTGCGCTTGGACCCCGTCATAGCCAACCTGTTGGTGTCCGAGTCACGGAACGCCACAGCCACGGGGTCAGAGGGCGTCTCCTTGGCAACGGGGTCCCTCCTCCTGCTCCTCTGTTTGCTGCTGGCTGCCTGGAGTCACACCGACAACAACTCTGTACCAGGTCAGTCACAATACTCTGTCTGTTAGTTATCATTATTATATAATAACAACAAGTAGAATTACAACAGTGATTTGTCCAGCTACAGTTCATTATCTTATTTTGGGCTAAAGTGATTCTTATAATTGAACATGTTGCATCCAGAGCAGGAGTGTGGGTCCAAGACCATGCAGGGATCGTATCTTAATCCATATGATATCTTAATCTATGCTCAGAGATGGAAGAGGAAGCAAGACATCCCACTCCCTAGTTTTTTTCTGGTTCATATTCAGTCAATGAGCAGACTAGACCAGCTGCTAATGCATTGGTGCCATGGGAGAGCCCGGAGAGACCGGAACTGTGAAAAAAGTATTCAACGGTAAACAGCCAGAGTGGGACATCTTCATTTATCCACCATCTTTGCTGTGCTGTGTGTTAAAGCTGGTACATTACAGCTTTAACATGTGTGAATATCTGTGAATGCAGGAACATTGCCTTTAAAAGGTGCATTGTCGACAGAGTTCTACAACGCGTCGCAGATTGAGTCCTGTCCCTGGTCTGACCACAGAGTTTTGGATGCTGTCTATGCTACGTACTACAATGTTGCGTCTATTGTATTGGCTGGTTTCATCAACTGTCTCCTTTATAAACTATTAACATATCATGTTTTTGATGTTATGCTATGTTATGTTAACTTATGTATTGTATTGTTATGTACATTTTACATTTTAGTAATTTAGCAGACGCTCTTATCCAGAGCGATTTACAGTTAGTGAGTGCATACATTTTTCATACTGCCCCCCCCGTGGGAATCAAACCCACAACCCTGGCGTTGCAAGCGCCATGCTCTACCAACTGAGCTACAGTTATGTTTTGATATGTTTTGTTATGCTATGCTACGTAGTGTAATGTTATGCTATGCTATTCTATGTAATGTTATGCTATGTCATGTTATGCTATGCTACGTAATGTAATGTTATGCTATGCTATTCTATGTAATGTTATGCTATACCATGCTATGCTGTGCTACGTAATGTCATGTTATGCTATGCTATTCTATGTAATGTTATGCTATGTCATATTATGCTACACTATGTAATATTATGCTATGCCATGTTATGCTATGTAATGTTATGCTATGCCATGTTAAGCTATGCAACGCCTTGCTATGTTAAGTTATTTAATGTGACCTCCCTCTCTCTATGTGTTGGCTATGACAGGTCCTTCCTTCTGTCTGGGTGTGGGTCCTCTCCTCTCATACCTCAGGTTTATATGGACAGGTAACGACTACAACATGAAATACTATACTATCAAAATAATCTGCTACAATAATCAATAGTATATTGTAATAATTGCTTGAATACATGTTCTATGCACAGGTATCGGCACAGCCAGTAACTATTACAACAGTAAATATGGAGACATCGTCAGGGTCTGGATCAACGGAGACGAGACACTCATACTCAGCAGGTCAGTAGCAGGCAGTCAGGCAGTCAGGCAGTCAGTCAGTCAGTAGCAGGCAGTCAGGCAGTCAGGCAGTCAGGCAGTCAGGCAGTCAGGCAGTCAGGCAGTCAGGCAGTCAGGCAGTCAGGCAGTCAGTCAGTCAGTAGCAGGCAGTCAGGCAGTCAGGCAGTCAGGCAGTCAGGCAGTCAGGCAGTCAGGCAGTCAGGCAGTCAGGCAGTCAGGCAGTCAGGCAGTCAGGCAGTCAGGCAGTCAGTCAGGAAGTCAGGCAGTCAGGCAGTCAGGCAGTCAGTCAGTAGCAGGAAGTCAGGCAGTCAGGCAGTCAGGCAGTCAGTCAGGCAGGCAGTCAGTCAGTCAGTCAGTCAGTCAGTAGCAGTCAGGCAGTCAGGCAGTCAGTCAGTCAGTCAGTCAATCAATCAATCAATCAATCAATAATCCATTGAAATATCTTAATTAAGATGTTTGAATTTAATTTCACAAAATCACTTGTAGATTACTGGTAGCCTAGATGACGTATGTTATAGTACACATTTAGACTTATTTACATAGACTTGTACACTTCAGCATTGCTTGCTGTTTGGGGTTTTAGGCTGGGTTTCTGTATAGCACTTTGTAACATCTGCTGATGTAAAAAGGGCTTTATAAATCAAATTTGATTTGATTTGATGAAAGTGTACCCATCCCCTCTGTACAGTTCCTCTGCAGTGCATCATGTCCTGAGACAGGGGCGTTACACCTCTCGGTTTGGCAGTAAACAGGGTCTGAGCTGTATCGGCATGGATGAGCGAGGCATCATCTTCAACAGCAACATGGCTCACTGGAAGAAGGTCCGCACCTACTTCGCTAAAGGTGAGCAATTATACAATGAGTTAATCAATTGAAAAAGATAAGCATGGTATTACAAAGACCACTACTTAATTCTTCATAATAACTGATTTTAGAGCTAAAATTATAAGAAATATGCTGGTAAGCCATTAGGTGAAGTTTGCTATAATCTAGTACTACACTATTAGAAGTTAGAAAAGCAAAGGTGTCCATTATCTTGTCTGATAATGACAATATCTTCACAATATTTTGTCCAATATGTTGAAATGAATTGCTGTATCTCCACTGTGTGTTCCAGCTCTGACAGGGCCTGGGCTGCAGAGGACAGTAGACGTGTGTGTCTCGTCCACCCAGACACACCTGGACGCTCTCCAGGGGCTGGACGGACTGATGGGTGGACAGGTGGACGTCCTGAGTCTACTACGGTGTACAGTAGTGGACATCTCTAACAGACTGTTCCTAGGGGTGCCCCTCAACGGTGAGCCACACCGCAGCCTTAGCCTTTTATACTCAATAATACTTAACCTAATATAATATAATACATTTAGAAATACATTTAGGGAACTTTATTTTGACTTCAGGTCATCAGGTTTCTCTAGTTGGTAACTCACAGCCATAAAGCCATAGGACCCTGCAGTATATCTGAACATAGCAAGTTATGTAAAAACTCAACATGACTTTCCTTTTCTAGTGGGAAGTTGTTCCACTTTATAACAACATTTTATTTGATGTTATTAGAGAAGGAGCTGCTGCAGAAGATTCAGAAGTACTTTGACACGTGGCAGACGGTGCTGATCAAACCAGACATCTACTTCAAGTTGGACTGGATCCAGCAGAAACACAGGAGAGCAGCGTGAGTCACACAGTTATAGACAGTTAGCATCATTACCAGGGCATCTATAACATCTAATATTAACAGTTTAGAATAGGGTAACACTTGGATAGTCCATCTGTAGATGCTCTATACTTAGAAAAAAAGGTGTGATCTAGAACCGATTTTGGTTCCAGGTAGAACCCTTTTGGTTCCAGGTAGAACCCTATTGGGTTCCATGTAGAACCCTTTCCCCAGAGGGTTCTACATGGAACCCAAAAGTGTTCTAACTGGAACCAAAAAGGGTTCTACCTGGAATCAAAAATAGTTATCCTATGGGGACAGCCGAAGAACCCTTTTGGAACCTGTTTTATTCTACGAGTGTACAGACTATCTACAGACTATCAGTAACATTTCAACTAACTACCCTACATGACCAAAGGTATGTGGACACCTGCTCATCGAACATCTCATTCCAAAATCATGGGCATTAATATTGAGTTGGTCCCCCCTTTGCTGCTATAACAGCCTCCACTCTTTTGGGAAGGCTTTCCACTAGATGTTGAAACATTGCTGTGGGGACTTGCTTCCATTCAGCCACAAGAGCATTAGTGAGGTCGGGCACTGATGTTGGGCGATTAGGCTCGCAGTTGGCGTTCCAATTAATATAAAATAAAATAAAATAAAATAAAATAAAATTTTATTTAGCACATGCGCCGAATACAACAGGTGTAGACATTACCGTGAAATGCTTACTTTTCAAAGGTGTTTGATGGGGCTGAGGTCAGGGCTCTGTGCAGGCCAGTCAAGTTCTTCCACACCGAACTTGACAAACCATCTCTGTATGGACCTTGCTTTGTGCACGGGGGCATTGTCATGCTGAAACAGGAGAGGGACTTCCCCGAAACTGTTGCCACAAAGTTGGAAGCACAGAATCGTCTAGAATGTAATTGTATGCTGTAGCGTTAAGATTTCCCTTCCCTGGAACAAAGGGGCCTAGCCCGAACCATGAAATACAGCCTCAAACCATTATTCTTCCTCCACCAAACTTTACAGTTGGCACTACGCATTCAGGCAGGTAGCATTCTCCTGGCAAATCCAGATTCATCCGTCGGACTGCCAGATGGTGAAGCGTGATTCATCACTGCAGAGAACGCGTTTCCAATGCTCCAGAGTCCAATGGCGGCAAGCTTTACACCACTCCAGCCAACACTTGGCATTGCGCATAGTGATTTTAGGCTTGTGTGCGGCTGCTCAGCCATGAAAACCCATTTCATGAAGCAAACAGCTATTGTGCTGACATTGCTTCCAGAGACAATTTGGAACTAGGTAGTGAGTGTTGCAACCAATGATTTTTAAGCGCTATGTGCTTCAGTACTCGGCTGAAATTAGACAAACTGACTTGTTGGAAAGCTGGCATCCTATGACGGTGCCACATTGAAAGTCACTGAGCTCTTCAGTAAGGCCATTCTACTGCCAATGTTTGTCTATGGAGATTGCATGGCTGTGTGCTCTATTTTATACACCTGTTAGCAACGGATGTGGCTGAAATAGCAGAATCCACTAATTTGAATGGGTGCCCACATACTTTTGCACATACAGTGGGGGAAAAAAGTATTTAGTCAGCCACCAATTGTGCAAGTTCTCCCACGTAAAAAGATGAGAGAGGCCTGTAATTTTCATCATAGGTACACGTCAACTATGACAGACAAAATGAGATTTTTTTTCTCCAGAAAATCACATTGTAGGATTTTTAATGAATTTATTTGCAAATTATGGTGGAAAATAAGTATTTGGTCAATAACAAAAGTTTCTCAATACTTTGTTATATACCCTTTGTTGGCAATGACACAGGTCAAACGTTTTCTGTAAGTCTTCACAAGGTTTTCACACACTGTTGCTGGTATTTTGGCCCATTCCTCCATGCAGATCTCCTCTAGAGCAGTGATGTTTTGGGACTGTCGCTGGGCAACACGGACTTTCAACTCCCCTCCAAAGATTTTCTATGGGGTTGAGATCTGGAGACTGGCTAGGCCACTCCAGGACCTTGAAATGCTTCTTACGAAGCCACTCCTTCGTTGCCCGGGCGGTGTGTTTGGGATCATTGTCATGCTGAAAGACCCAGCCATATTTCATCTTCAATGCCCTTGCTGATGGAAGGAGGTTTTCACTCAAAATCTCACGATACATGGCCCCATTCATTCTTTCCTTTACACGGATCAGTCGTCCTGGTCCCTTTGCAGAAAAACAGCCCCAAAGCATGATGTTTCCACCCCCATGCTTCACAGTAGGTATGGTGTTCTTTGGATGCAACTCAGCATTCTTTGTCCTCCAAACACGACTGAGTTGAGTTTTTACCAAAAAAGTTCTATTTTGGTTTCATCTGACCATATGACATTCTCCCAATCCTCTTCTGGATCATCCAAATGCACTCTAGCAAACTTCAGACGGGCCTGGACATGTACTGGCTTAAGCAGGGGGACACGTCTTGCACTACAGGATTTGAGTCCCTGGCGGCGTAGTGTGTTACTGATGGTAGGCTTTGTTACTTTGGTCCCAGCTCTCTGCAGGTCATTCACTAGGTCCCCCCGTGTGGTTCTGGGATTTTTGACCTTGTGATCATTTTGACCCCACGGGGTGAGATCTTGCGTGGCGCCCCAGATCGAGGGAGATTATCAGTGGTCTTGTATGACTTCCATTTCCTAATAATTGCTCCCACAGTTGATTTCTTCAAACCAAGCTGCTTACCTATTGCAGATTCAGTCTTCCCAGCCTGGTGCAGGTCTACAATTTTGTTTCTGGTGTCCTTTGACAGCTCTTTGGTCTTGGCCATAGTGGAGTTTGGAGTGTGACTGTTTGAGGTTGTGGACAGGTGTCTTTTATACTGATAACAAGTTCAAACAGGTGCCATTAATACAGGTAACGAGTGGAGGACAGAGGAGCCTCTTAAAGAAGAAGTTACAGGTCTGTGAGAGCCAGAAATCTTGCTTGTTTGTAGGTGACCAAATACTTATTTTCCACCATAATTTGCAAATAAATTCATAAAAAATCCTACAATGTGATTTTCTGGAGAATTTTTTTTTCAATTTGTCTGTCATAGTTGACGTGTACCTATGATGAAAATTACAGGCCTCTCTCATCTTTTTAAGTGGGAGAACTTGCACAATTGGTGGCTGACTAAATACTTGTTTTCCCCCACTGTATAGTGTATCTACAAACCCTAACCCTAAACCTAGCCCTAACCCTTATCTAAGCTTTATTCTAAACCTAAACCTAACTGTAACCGTAGCAAGCAGTTGCTTATCAACAGATAGTCTGGAATATCCAAATAAAGTGTGACCTAGAATAGAATAACTTTATTTTTCTTAGAGGGAACTTCAGTTGTGGCGTTCAGACAATGAACACTTAACAGCACATTTCACACATGACAGATACAAATACACAATATACATACAAAACCCTACCAAATAATGTTTTATTGAAATATATACACCAGTACATTAAAGTGTTAAAGTATTAGTGTTGATGTATAACTCTGTTGTTGTGTTGCAGTCAGGAGCTGCAGGATACTATAGAGAATCTGGTCGACCAGAAGAGGAGAGCTCTACAGGAAGCTGACAAACTGGACCACATCAACTTCACTGCAGACCTCATCTTTGCACAGGTCAGTCCCTGACCCTGCCGTTACCCTAACCCCAACACTGGTCTTCTGCACAACTTAAAGACGGCATTAGGCCACTGAGACAAAGATCTAGGCATTAGGCAAGTCCCAAACCCAGGTTTAACCAGGGTTGGGGTCAATTCCATTTCAATTCAGTCAACATACATTTATGGAACTTTAGAATTTCAGTTTACTTTCTGAATTGACTGAATTGATATTGAATTGATCCTTACACTGGCCCAGACCACAGCTCATGTCCTCTGCACAATATTCTATTATTGTCACGTTCGTTGAAGGACGGGTCAGACCAAGGCGCAGCGTGATATGCAAACATGTTTATTTACACGAATAAACACACGACAACAATAAACTAACGACACGTGAAGTCCAAGGTACACAAACAACATACCTCACACGGAACAAGATCCCACAACCCACTAGTGCCAATAGGCTGCCTAAGTATGGTCCCCAATCAGAGACAACGAGCGACAGCTGCCTCTGATTGGGAACCACACCGGCCAACATAGATCTAGACATACTAGACTCATAACATAGACCTACACCACATAGAAAATACACACCCTGACTCAACAAAGAAGAGTCCCCAGAGTCAGGGCGTGACAGTACCCCCCCCCCAAAGGTGCGGACTCCGACCGCACAACCTTTACTTAACAGGGTAGGGGCCGGGTGGGCATTCCGCCTCGGAGGCGGATCCGGCTCCGGGCGTGACAACCACCTATTCTCCGCCTCCCTGTTGCGCCCCTGGTCTGTTCTGGACCTCGGCGCGCTGCTTCCCCTCTCCTTCCTCCCACTATACTCCAAGCCCTGTCTGGACCCTGGTGTGGGAGACTCCGAACCTGGAGAGGGGCTGATGTCTGGATCTCTCTCTCTCTCTCTCTCTCTCTCTCTCTCTCTCTCTCTCTCTCTCTCTCTCTCTCTCTCTCCCAGATGCAAGTCTAGCCTTTCAGTGATGCATCATAGAGAAACTATTTAATATCATGTTGAGGAGGGTTGATTGAGAGAGATAGACTGCAGTGATGAAGGACTACATGAAGGCAGGGAGGGATAACGCTGCCATAACACAGAACTTCCCTTTTCAGAGGCTCTGAGACATAGAACACAGGTGCTCCCCTCCCCTCGCCTCCCCTCCCCTCTCCTCCCTCCTCAGCTCCCTCCTCTCCTACCTCCTCTCCTCCCTCCTCAGTTCCCTCCTCTCCTCCCTCCCTCCTATCCTCCCTCCTCCCCTCCCTCCTCCTCACCTCCCTCCTCTCCTCCCTCCTCTCCTCCCTCCTCTTCTACCTCTTCTACTCCCTCCTCACTTCCCTTCTCACCTCCCTCCTCTCCTCCTCCCACACCTCAGTCCTCTGCTCCTCTCTTTGATGTTTGAGGAATGAGAGTTGTGACTCCCCAGCTGCACTAACAGAGGTCAGTGGTCTTTAATGTAGTGACTGTGGAACTCTCCTCTCACAACATGTGCTCATGCTATGAAACCCGACCACCACCTACCTACTCAAGGTCCATATGAGTTGGCGGGGATCCAAGATACAAGGTTACACAGAAATTGTTTAAAATCTCAGTTTTTGTTTAGACTTTTACTTTACCCTGACCTGGCGTGTAACCAGGCATGGCTGACTATAAGAGAACCAGTGAGAGTTGATAAAGAACTCAGACCATCAGGAGAAGCCGGTAGCAGGGAGTGTGGGTTGTTGCTTCAGTTTAAGAGTGTGTGTGTGTATCGCGTCCATCCATTTGAGAGTTTGACTATTTCCATCACCTCGGAAGCAGAAGTGTTTCGTCAGTTCAGCAGCTGGTCGTGGAGTGTGTGTGTGTGTGTTTCATTGCGTCAGTGTGTCTACCGTGTGTGTGATGGATCTGTTGTCACCTGTGTGTGGACGTACGATGGCGGCGGTGCGCTTGGACGTCCCTGTTGCGCCCTGGTCTGGTCTGGACCTCGGCGCGCTGCTTCCCCTCTCCTTCCTCCCACTATACTCCAAGCCCTGTCTGGACCCTGGTGTGGGAGACCCCGAACCTGAAGAGGGGCTGACATCTGGGTCTGGACTGGAGCCGCTGACCGGAGCTGGACCGGGCACCGGTGGGAGTGGACTGCTCAGGCTCCGGACTGGAGCCGCTGACCGGATCTGGACTGGATCCCGGTGGAGCGGACTGCTCTGGCTCCGGAGTGGAGCAGCTGACCGGAGCTGGATCAGGCACCGGTTGAGCGGACTTCTCTGGCTCCGGACTGGAGCAGCTGACCGGAGCTGGATCAGGCACTGGTGGGGCGGTCTGCTCTGGCTCCGGACTGGAGCTGCTGACTGGTGCCGGACCAGGCACCGGTGGAACGGGCACGGGCCGTGCCGGACTGGACACACTCACCACTGGTCTGGTGCGAGGAGCAGGCACGGGCCGAACCGGACTAGGAACATGCACCACTGGCTTAGTGCGTGGAGCAGGAACAGGCCGGGCCGGACTTGCGAACGCGCACCACTGGCTTGGTGCGAGGAGCAGGAACAGGCCGGGCCGGGCTGGCGACGCGCACCACTGGCTTGGTGCGAGGGGCAGGAACAGGCCGGGCCGGGCTGGCGACACGCACCACTGGCTTGGTGCGAGGAGCAGGAACAGGCCGGGCCGGGCTGGCGACGCGCACCACTGGCTTGGTGCGAGGAGCAGGAACAGGCCGGGCCGGGCTGGCGACGCGCACCACTGGCTTGGTGCGAGGGGCAGGAACAGGCCGGGCCGGGCTGGCAAAGGCGGACTGGAGGTCTGGAGCGGAGAGCTGGCACAACCCGTCCTGGCTTGCTGCCCACTTTCACACTACACGTGCGGGGCGCTGGCACAGGACACACTGGGCTGTGCACGCGTACTGGCGATACAGCTCGTAGAACTGGCGCAGGATATGCGGGACCGAGGAGGCGTACTGGAGACCAGGAGCGTTGAGTCGGCACACCCCGTCCTGGCTGGATGCCCATCTTCGCACGGCACGTGTGTGGTGCAAGCACAGGACGTACAGGACTGTGCCGGCGCACTGGCGACACAGTACGTAGCTCCGCATAACACGGAGCTTGCCCAGTCATACGCCTTCTCGCGTGAGTATGGGGAGTTGGCTCTGCTCTAACCCTAGCAAATATCTCTTCCCATGACCACAACTCCGCCTGGGCACGCTGCTTGGTCCTCGTTTGGTGGGATCTTCTGTCACGTTCGTTGAAGGACGGGTCAGACCAAGGCGCAGCGTGATATGCAAACATGTTTATTTACACGAATAAACACACGACAAAACAATAAACTAACGACACGTGAAGTCCTAAGGTAACACAACAAACCTTATACAGAACAAGATCCCACAACCCACTAGTGCCAATAGGCTGCCTAAGTATGGTCCCCAATCAGAGACAACGAGCGACAGCTGCCTCTGATTGGGAACCACACCGGCCAACATAGATCTAGACATACTAGACTCATAACATAGACCTACACCACATAGAAAATACACACTCTGACTCAACAAATAAGAGTCCCCAGAGTCAGGGCGTGACAATTATAGTCTGCCGGTTTTTTCCGCTTTCTTATGTTAAAGCATGGATAACAATAACATAGCCTGAGTAGCCTAAGTGAGTCAACTAATCTGATGTGTGATTGTGTGTTTTCAGAGCCACGGGGAGCTGTCAGCTGAGAATGTGAGGCAGTGTGTGTTGGAGATGGTGATAGCAGCCCCAGACACTCTGTCTATCAGTCTCTTCTTCATGCTGCTGCTACTCAAACAGAACCCTGACGTAGAACTACAGCTTCTAGAAGAGATAGACACTATAGGTGAGTCCCCCCTTCACAATCTGTTAACATAGAGCTACAGCTTTTAGAAGAGATAGACACTGTTAAAATCTGTCGATGTGCCTTTAAGCATGGTACTTAACCCTAATTGCTCTTGTAAGTCGCTCTGGATAAGAACATCTGCTAAATTACTCAAATGTAAAATGTATAATAGGTCAGTCCTTCACAATTTGTTAACAAAGAGCTACAGTTTCTAGAACAGATAGATACTGTTATAGGTAAGGAACCTCCTGCTGCAGCTTCTCTCTTTTACTAGTTATAGGTCAGGACCCATTAAACCCGGACAACTACAGTCATTTCTTTAATCTGGTGAATTGCCTCAATTCCAATTTAACTAAACCCTCTAATTTGAGGTCAATGTAGCTTTATTGAATATGTGGCAGTTTGAAGAGCATCTCCCTCTTCTCTTCCTGTAGGCGATGGGGAGCTCCACAACTCTGATCTGCAGAATTTAAGGGTCCTGGAGAGCTTCATCAACGAGTCCCTAAGGTTCCATCCCGTGGTGGACTTCACCATGCGCCGGGCGCTGTCTGATGACGTTATCGATGGCTACAGGGTGCCGAAGGGGACAAACATCATTCTGAACATGGGTCGCATGCACAGATCAGAGTTCTTCCTCAAGCCCAATGAGTTTAGTCTGGACAACTTTGAGAAAACTGTAAGAGAATAATCAAGACTATCACAGGGAGAAATTCATCTGCACCCTGAGGTGTAAAGATATTTACTAATTATCTATTTATTTATTTTTCTCTCTCTCTCTCTCTCTCTCTCTCTCTCTCTCTCTCTCTCTCTCTCAGGTACCTAATCGTTTCTTCCAGCCTTTTGGGTCCGGCCCTCGCTCCTGTGTTGGCAAGCACATCGCCATGGTGATGATGAAATCTATCCTGGTTACGCTGTTGTCACGGTACTCTGTGTGTCCTCATGAGGGCCTGACCCTAGACCGCCTCCCACAGACCAACAACCTATCACAGCAGCCCGTGGAGGAGGAGGGGGAGCCTCACACCATGAAGTTCCTCCCACGACACCAAACAGGAAGCAGTCTTAGAGCAGGCCTCAGACACTGGGGTTGCGTCCCAAATGGCACCCTATTCCCTATGTAGTGCACTACTTTTGACGAGGGCTCACAGGGCTCTGGTCAAAAGTAGTGCACTATTTAAACAATATGGTGCTATTTGGGACAAAGATTGCGTTTTAGGGCTAATCTTAAATGAATACTTACTTCCCATACATGTAATATGTTAGTATTTTGTTCATATTTGTATTTTTGTTATTTTGTACTACAAGTTATTTTGTGACGTTTTCTATGATGATAACTTATGTTCCAGGAGGACATGTTTTCATAACCAATGATATCTGTAATAAGAAAAGCTTGTCGATTCACACACTGTTGTAGTTATGGAATCTGAACTGTACGTTCACACCTTTAAAACTATAATGATGCTGAAGTGAAAATAAATTGTATTTATTGTTATATTAAACCTGTTCAGTTTATTCATTAGATGTCCTTGGAGCTATGGATGCAATGACTGACTGTTCATGAGATCAACATGATATTTAAAATATATGTTGAAGCTATACAGTTTAAACAATTAAGCTATCATTTGGATTATGATGTTAGAGCTCATGAGACATTTACAGCTTTGTATTATTGTTCATCATTACCAACCTTTAGGCTCATTTAACCCCTTGTCTCCTGTATGGGAGTATGTCCTCCATCTTACTGTCTCCTGTATAGGAGTATGTCCTCCATCTTACTGTCTCCTGTATGGGAGTATGTCCTCCATCTTACTGTCTCCTGTATGGGAGTATGTCCTCCATCTTACTGTCTCCTGTATGGGAGTATGTCCTCCATCTTACTGTCTCAGTGAGAAGGGAACAACAGGTTCCTTTTTTGTATATTTGTCCTGAACATTTTTGCTTCTTTAATATGAGCGATTTGGTGAGTTTGATTTCCATGGATTATATACAAATACTGTATGTAGCCCTAACCAACTGTACTGTATGTAGCCCTGAACAAAAATATAAACGCAACATGCAACCATTTCAACGATTTTACTGAGTTACAGTTCATATGAGGAAATCAGCCAATTGAAATACATTCATTAGGCCCTAATCTATGGATTTAACATGACTGGGCAGGGGCACAGCCATGGGAGGTGACATTCCCATTCTGTAGCAAATGTCCGGAACTCAAAGCAGAAGAATTGGGGTCTATTATCTGAGATTACCCTATCTGGCTGGCCATAGCGGGCAAACTGAGCCTTGCAGCAGTTGAATGTCATTTCTGTTGAGAGGTCGGGGAGAAGGTCAATCTCCCAGAAGTCTGAGTCATGATCGACTAACAGAAGAAAGTCTTTGCCACTGTGCTGGAAGAGATCTAGACTTACTATTTGCCAGGGGCGCGTCGGTAGCTCGTTGGACATCATTGTCTTTCTCTGGTGCTCAATGGCGTATTCATCATAAATTGTACATTTACTGACATAGTATTTTATTTCACTCTGCATTGCTGGCCAATACAGTGTGTCACGTGCTTGTCTGTAACAGGCCTCACCTCCAATGTGACTTCAGTGCACGAGCGCCAACATCTCAGGGCGCAGGGACTGGGGAATAACAACTCTCTGACCCTTGAATATCTCTCAATTTTGAACGCTGAGCTCCTCTTTGACTGGCCTCAACGCCTGGAGGAGCTCATCCCTGTCTGTGTGCTGTCTGATTTGTCCAACTTCAGAAGAGGAGTCTGGAGCCCTCTTCTAAGATAAGAGGGTTGGTCAGACTGCAAACCTGCTAGTGTGTTTGTATGGACCAAGCAGGAGAGAGTGGGGTCTCCTGCTCCCAGCTGTCTGTCTATGAAGAGTGACAGGTCAATGGAGGAACCCTATAACTTTAAAAGAGAAACCTGGTCCCCTGATCTAAGGTGATTTACTGCAACATGCTACAGTTTTGGAGGAAGTCTAAATTGTACACAGTTAAAAATGTCTCTCTCTCTCTGTCTCTCTCTGTCTCTCTCTCTCTCTCTCTCTCTCTCTCTCTCTCTCTCTCTCTCTCTCTCTCTCTCTCTCTCTCTCTCTCTCTCTCTCTCTCTCTCTCTCTCTCTCTCTCTCTCTCTCTCTCTCTCTCTCTCTCTCTCTCTCTCTCTCTCTCTCTCTCTCTCTCTCTCTCTCTCTCTCTCTCTCTCTCTCTGTCTCTCTGTCTCTCTCTGTCTCTGTGTGTTTGTATGTGTGTGTGTCCAGAGTCCGGCCTGTGCTCTACACTAACACAGCCTTGGCCAGGGTCCTCCAGGGGCTCCAGCAGGCAGGCTTCAGTCCTGCCCTCCCTGCTCTGAGCTACGCTGGGCCTGGGGACGTGGCCTGTGATATCTGCTCTGGACAGAAGCTCAGAGCGGTCAAGTCCTGTCTGACCTGCACTGTCTCCTACTGTGAGAGCCACGTCAGGCAGCACTACACCGTCCCAGCACTGCAGAGACACACCCTGGCTGAGGTCACGTAGATGGTCAGGGATGTAGCTCAGTTGGTAGAGCATGGCGTTTGCAACGCCAGGGTTGTGTGTTCGATTACCACGGGGTGCCAGTATGATATTTTTTTATTTTTATAAATAAATAAATAATGTATGCACTCACTAACTGTAAGTCGCTCTGGATAAGAGCGTCTGCTAAATGACTAAAATGTAAATGTAAAAATGTCACTGGGGACAGGGGACACACAGAAGAGGTAATGTTATTAGCTGTACTCTACTTGGATATAAAACTTGGCTTGTTTCTCATACTTACAAACGCTTGATTTATTCTTATTACAGTAACTGAACTGTGTGTTTCATGTTTTCTCTACAGAAGAGGACTATGGAGAGTGAGACTGAGGAGGAGGGTGTCTGTTAAAAGAGGAAGATGGAATTTAAAGAGGAGGATGTTTCTGATTAAGATATTTCTGATCTGAAGAATACAATCAGTGAGCTGAGGAAGGAGATCACTGAGCTGAATAGCTCTAAGTCAGACTTGGAGCAGGAGATCTCTAAACTCAAACATGATGTTGGTGAGCTCAGTAAAAAGAATGCTGTGCTAAAACAAAAGGCAACAATCTCTGAACTATGTCACAGGGAGGCTGAGATTGTGAATATTACAGCAGGTCAGTGTGATTATGATCCCATCAGAATGACAGTTATAGTTGTTTGATGCTAGTAAGTTATTTTATCTGTAACTAATTGCCTCTCTCTCTCTCTTTCACACACACACACACACATACACACACACACACACACACACACACACACACACACACACACACACACACACACACACACGCACATCTAACTGTACTCTCCCATGTGTTCTCTCTCAGGCTTGCTTGAGGTTCCAGCTCTGGGTCGGTCCATTCACCCTGGAATGTTGTATGACTCCTTCACACCAGGTAACTTGTCTTTTTATTTCAGTGTACATACAGCTATGTTAATGTGGACTACATTCTGGATATCTCAACTCTTTTGGAATGTATATCATTTACATTACATTTACATTTTAGTCATTTAGCAGACGCTCTTATCCAGAGCGACTTACAGGAGCAATTAGGGTTAAGGCTTGCTAGGCACATTTACGTATTAAGACGTCTTATCCAGAGCGACTCACCAATTGGTGCGTTCACCCTATAGCCAGTGGGATAACCACTTTAAAGTATAGACTTTAACATAAATGTGTTTGTGAATGGTGATGTGTAATATCTTAACTGTCCTTCAAATCAGACTCCATGTGTAGCTCAGATACCGTAATGGAAGGGAGAATATATCTGACAAAGAACCTGTCAACTCATATTTTGGAATGTAGGGAGGACCAACAACGTAAATGTATTGGATTTAATGAGACGTGTTACTGTAATATCAGATGTCCCCTTCCCTTCAGACACCTTGTGGGACTCAGACTCTGTGATAAAAGGGAAAACATCCCTGATGATCCCAACTACTGAGACCCAGATAATAGAGACAGACTCCCTGCAGGAGAGGTTCAGAGTTCTGGGAGTGGATCAGCCAATCAGAACCAGCTTCCTGTCTGGACTGGTGGAGGTGGGAGGAGCTGCAGAGTATCTAAACCATCCACCCCTAGACGAAGGGAACAATGTAACTCTACACTACAAGAGAACCACCAGACTGGATCAGCTGACTCCCTCCCTGTTAGAGAAGGTGACTCATCCTGATGTGATTCAGCTTCAAACAGCCACACATGTGGTCATGGCCGTGACATACGGAACTCAGACCTTCCTCATCTTAAAGACAGACTGGTTTTGGAACAAGAGCAAAGTTATTAACACAGTGAAGAATATGATCCCAGTTTGCACAGCAGAGGATGGAGTCATTAAACTAGATGATTCTTGGGAAAATGCCTATTCTGTTCTCTCCTGGTCATATTATAATGATATTGAGGGAGAGAGAGAGGTCAGAGGTGAAAGAGAGATCACTGATTTCTATAAGTCCTTCCCTAAGCTGCTGGGGCCCGGTGGAGAGAAGGCTGTTCCTCTGACAGTTTGGCTCTGTCCTCTGAAGAACCTGCACCCTGCAACAGCCTGTGTGAGAAAGCTCAGTGAAGACCTATAATATAATATGCCATTTAGCAGACGCTTTCATCCAAAGCAACTTACTTAAGTCATGCATAAAACATGTGTTTGTGTATGGGTGGTCCCCAGGGATTGAACCCACTACCTTGGCGTTACAAGCGCCGTGCTCTACCAGCTGAGCTACAGAGGACCACAATCCAAGATAGAGAGAGAGATGGACCACTACAGATATTCAGAGAGAAGGTGTGAGGAGATGATGGGCACGATGGAGGATAGAGCTGAAGCTGACCTGAATGGTACATTATTCCAGTTCATAATTCTGCTCCAGCATTACCAAGCAACTCTGGTGTCTGTGAGAACAGGAGAGAAGGAGGAGGAGAAACTGAAAGTGGTTCTGAAAGGCCATGATCTGTTCGGAGTGGCAGAACAGTGTTTAGATGATGAGCTGAAGTTCCTTCAATGTCTTGACTATGAAATCAGAGATATGATGGTGTCTATAGACAAGCTGTGTGAAGTCATCAGTGATCCAGAGACAGACACTGTGGTGTGTTTCACTCTCACCTCTCTGGGTGAAACAGACCCATATCTCTCATCTCTGAAGCAGTATCTTGACTCCCTACAGACAGACACCCAGACCAGGCCTGACCACCCCGACCAGCACCCTCAGCCCTGGTTCAAGTCTGAGGAGAACAAGAACAGAGTCACAAACACAACTAACACTTTTCTGGATTTTATGAAGGCCAACAAAAAACTAAAGTTCATAGCAGCCTCCATTGCAGATGAATCCCCTCCTGAAGTCTCCATCCATCTCTACCAGAGGGGCAGGTTAGTGGACTCTGACTATGAGCCTGTCAAAGCTTGACCCTGTTCAGGTAACAGACACACAGCAGAGCAGAGTGACTCTGAGTTTACCTCGGTCAAAGACTGGACACACTGACAGGTTCAGAGTGGATTACAGACCTGTCAGAACTGACCTGTTCTTTCTCTATGAGGAGAAGTGGAGAAGCATGGAGACCAGAGATAATGGGGAAGTCTGATATCAGACCTGGAGAGAGAGAGACACAGTACCAGATCAGACACAGAGCAGAGGACAGGTTCAGTGACATCATCGTGACAGAGACTGGGTCAGGATCTGGACCTGGGCGTCCAGTAGTCCAGTCAGCAGACAGAAACTCAGTCAGTCTGACCTGGAGAAGACCAGCAGAGGATGCAGAGGGACGGTCTGTGTTCCACTACAGACAGGAGTACAGAGAGGAGGGACAGGAGGAGTGGGACACACTGCTAACAGACGGAGACAAGTGTGTGTACTCCCTAACACCCACACACACCTCCTGCAGAGTAAGAGTGTGTGCTGTCTATGGAGAGAGACATATGAGTGAACCCAGTGAGGAAACAGTCATCCCACTGGCAGGTACAGTGAGGGAAAAAAGTATTTGATCCCCTGCTGATTTTGTACGTTTGCCCACTGACAAAGAAATGATCAGTCTATAATTTTAATGGTAGGTTTATTTTAACAGTGAGAGAAAGAATAACAACAAAAAAAATCCAGAAAAACGCATGTCAAAAATGTTAGAAATTGATTTGCATTTTAATGAGGGAAATAAGTATTTGACCCCTCTGCAAAACATGACTTAGTACTTGGTGGCAAAACCCTTGTTGGAAATCACAGAGGTCAGACGTTTCTTGTAGTTGGCCACCAGGTTTGCACACATCTCAGGAGGGATTTTGTCCCACTCCTCTCCAAGTCATTAAGATTTCGAGCCTGACGTTTGGCAACTCAAACCTTCAGCTCCCTCCACAGATTTGTCAACTACGCCACATCATTGACCTCCCGAGTGGCGCAGTGGTCTAAGGCACTGCATCGCAGTGCTAGCTGTGCCACTAGAGATCCTGGTTCGAATCCAGGCTCTGTCGTAGCCGGCCGTGACCGGGAGACCCATTGGCGCACAATTGGCCCAGGGTAGGGGAGGGTATGGCAGGCAGGGATGTTGGTAGAGCATGGTGTTTGCAACGCCAGGGTTGTGGGTTCGATTCCCGTGGGGGGCCAGTATGAAAAACAATAAAAAAAATAATATGTATGCACTCAATATGTAAGTCGCTCTGGATAAGAGTGTCTGCGAAATGACTAAAATGTTGACGTAATTCTATTATCACCTCCCTCTAGTGGCTGGTGTCTGCACCACATCTGTCTGCTAATCCTGTTTGATCAACATGTGTGATTAGAAACGCTCCATAGATATGATGTGTTGAGGGCTCTGTGTCTGCTTCATAAGGCTCTGGGATGCAGGTTGAAGTCTTCTTCTCTTTAGTTGGAGGATATTCAGGAGTCATTGATATGTGTCATATAGACTATGTACGTAATGTACTGTTTATGACTGATACAGATATTTTGTCTATACTCTCTGTACAAACATTATATTGTGGGGAGAGTTTATTTGTAACTCATGCAACGTTGGACAGCTTCACTCACTGAGGATAACATTTTATCATCCAGTCTGTGCTTCCATTTCTTTGAGGGATTAACTAATGTGGAAGCAAAAGGTTGACTGAAGTAGCTTTTCTTTTCCCAGTGTGTCCCTGGTCTTTCTATGTCTCTCTCTTTCTGAATGTACAGTACTAGCAACATGTAGAGGCTTTTCTCATTCCATTACTGTTCTCTTCATCTGCACTGATTATTCATTTCATTAAAATGTTCTTTAAGTAAACTACATAAACACCTGTCTTTTATTTAGTCTTGCGTTTATTTTTAGACAGGTAAATAATATCCAAATGTTTGATAAGGATCTTGGTGTAGCTAGGTGTAATTTGGTTATTAGAAGTATTAGCCTAAAGCACGTGTTGAACTCCAGTCCTTGAGGGCTAAGTGTCTGCAGGTTTTCACACTTCCTTTGTATTGATTGATCAATTAAGGTCATTGATAAGTAAGGAACTCCCCTGAGCTGGTTGTCTAGTTCTTAATTGATTAGTTAGGAACTCCCCTCAACTGTTTGTCTAGGTCTTCATTGGACATGAATTGAAAGGACATTTTAAAAAACAGCAGACAAGGCTCTCCAGGAATTTAGTTTGACACCCTAATCTTTGGTTGATTGATAGTCTAATATGGCCGCCTGAATCCAACATGCCTTCCTGCTGGCTAACTGTGTTGGTGACACACATTGGGGTGTTCCGGTGCAATTGTAGGCAGGTAGAGCTCTGCTCCAAGGTGCTTTTAGTACATCATGTCACCACCATTCTGTCTGGCTGCCCTGGAGTTATATAGGCTACCATGACAACATTATGATGCATGTCCAGGGAGGATACAGCCACACATGACAAGGCCCTGATGGTGGTTTGGAATGCATGGAGTCATGCTATTGATTGCTGTATTCATTATGTGGTGCAGTGGTCTAAGGCACTGCATCGCAGTGCTAGCTGTACCACTAGAGATCCTGGTTCGAATCCAGGCTCTGTCGTAGCCGGCCGTGACCGGGAGACCCATGGGGCGGCGCACAATTGGCCCAGCGTCGTCCAGGGTAGGGGAGGGAATGGCCGGCAGGGATGTAGCTCAGTTGGTAGAGCATGGCATTTGCAATGCCAGGGTTGTGGGTTCGATTCCCATGGGGGGCAATTATGAAAAAAATTATGTATGCACTCACTAACTGTAAGTCGCTCTGGATAAGAGCGTCTGCTAAAATGTGAATGTAAAAAATGTGAATGCATATGCAGAACAACTTGTGATACAATATGTTCTACTTTCTGGGGGGCAGGTAGCTTAGTGGTTAAGAGCGTTGTGCCAGTAACCGAAAGGTGAAAAATCTGTTGATGTGCCCTTGAGCAAGGCACTTAACCCTAATTTCTCTGGATAAGAGCGTCTGCTAAATGACGTAAATGTAAAATGTTTCTGTATTGCAGTTTTACTAAATATAATTAACTAAAGAAACCTAAACTGAACTCCTGCCTCCTGGTCTTCTTTACTGTAACTGTCAGCTGTCTCCTGTCTGTCAAGCTTTGTAGCAGTTACACACTGTGAGGGCAGAACACTGCTTTAAACTGAAACATTAGAATAAATGTATAATGCTTTTGTCCATTTCAATCTGTGACACCTACCAATAACCAACAGGGGGAGACTAAGACCATCTAAAAACCACAGATGCAGTTCCATTTTGAGTTTCAGAGTATTCTACACACGTATGGAAACACGCACGCACGCACGCACGCACGCACGCACGCACGCACGCACGCACGCACACACACACACACACACACTGAGAACTTGTCCAGAGAAGTTTGTATGCAGCATTAGATCTCGTCTCATAACACCAGAAATGAAACATAATCAATTCATCTGATCAGTAAATAGCCTCCTGCAGTCAGAAAGGATCTCTTCTCCAGTCATCTGTATTGATTATGACAGATGTTTGTAAACAGAAGAGTCAGTCTGGGCTGATAAGCTGTATCCTCATTACTGTGACAGGATCACTTTTCACCAGAGCTCTGAGTCTGTTTCCCACCACAACACAACAGGTCTAGATGAGGAATGAAACATGAGAAGAACCCAGTCCTTTCTGAACCCAGTCCTTTCTGAACCCAGTCCTTCTGAACCCAGCCCGGATGAACCTAGTCCTTTCTGAACCCAGTCCTTTCTGAACCCAGTCCTGATGAACCCAGTCCTTTCTGAACCCAGTCCTGATGGACCCAGTCCTGATGAACCCAGTCCTGATGAACCCAGTCCTTTCTGAACCCAGTCCTGATGAACCCAGTCCTGATGAACCCAGTCCTTTCTGAACCCAGTCCTTTCTGAACCCAGTCCTTTCTGAACCCAGTCCTGATGAACCCAGTCCTGATGAACCCAGTCCTGATGAACCCAGTCCTTGCTGAACCCAGTCCTGATGAACCACCTGTTATAACAGAAGAGTAGTAACTAAAGGATGACCAGAGTCACATACTGGATGTCCTCTCTGCTGACTTCTGGTAGTAATCATGAGACACACACACAGCATTGAGATCTCTAAGGAATAGTGTACCACTGTTTCCTTTCAGGGTATAAATATTCTGATATATTTCTACAAACAGCCAAACAGATGAAGGTTGAAATGGAGTTATGAAATCATCTCTCACCATGCTGGACAGTCCCTACTACTCCAGACAGACACTTTCAATGTGATGCTCATACATTTGTCATTAGAATAACATTTGGCATGCAGAAATTAGTTTCTATGAAAATCAATGAGGTCTGAGAGGAGTTGAAAAATAACAGTTGGTAGAAACAGCCGAGCAGGCAGAATGAGATCTCTGTATGTTGTGAATCATCATCAGGACAACGTTGATCTGAGAAGGGGTGAGGGTGTGTGTGTGTGCTGTGTTTATGTATTTCTGTTCATGTGTGTACTACTTTTCACTACTCCAGAGCCCCCCCCTTCTCTATCTCTCTCTTTATCTCCCCCTCCCTCCATCCTGTCCATAGAGATCTAAATAATTCTGTGTCATGCCAGCAAGGTGAGAGGCTGTGGTCTCTGACTGAAGTCCTACTACACTATGATGTAATGAATGTTTCATGGTTTAACTCTGCTATTAAATATTAACAGCAGGTTAACAGCAGCAGGAGCTATTATTCAGCCTTTGTCAGTGCAGCATTTAAATCAGCATTGCTGGACAGCATGGCACAAGGGACATGCTAACAAAGGTTCCACATGAAAAGGCACAGAATAATCTGCATGGGAGAGTAGAGAGAGGGAGAAGGAAAGAGGGGAGACGGGTAGGAGATGAGAGGAGAATCTAGGTGAGAGGAGAGGAGAGGGAGAGGTGAAGAGAGGATAGGAGATGGGGAAGTGGGAGGAGATGAGAGGAGAGGAGATGGGGAAGAGGGAGGAGATGAGAGGAGAGGAGATGGGGAAGAGGGAGGAGATGAGAGGAGAGGAGATGGGGAAGAGGGAGGAGATGAGAGGAGAGGAGATGGGGAAGAGGGAGGAGATGAGAGGAGAAGCGAGGTGAGAGGAGAGGAGAGGAGAGGGAGGAGTGGAGAGGAGAAGAGAGGAGGGTGATAAGAGGAGAGGGAGGAGAGAAAAGGAGAGAGAGGAGGGGTGAGAAGAGATCACTCAAGAGCAGAGGCCACAGCGTCCCCTCAGCATCTGTTGCCCTGACTCCTTCTCAGACCACTAATGAGGGTTCCCACCACTGAGAGTTCCTGCCCCCAGCAACAACGTAACCAGCATGATAGAGTGGCTAATTCCTGGAGTGATTCCTGGAGTGATTCCTGGAGTGATTCCTGCAGTGTGTGCGTGCGTGCCATGCCGTGCATGCATGTGTGGGTGTGTCTCTCTGTGTGTCTGTGTGTCTGTGTGTCTGTGTGTCTGTGTGTGTGTGTGTGTGTGTGTGTGTGTGTGTGTGTGTGTGTGTGTGTGTGTGTGTGTGTGTGTGTGTGTGTGTGTGTGTGTGTGTGTGTGTGTGTGTCTAGTGTCTCTGAGTGTAGCACCACAGGAGGCCCTCAGCCAGGGTGTTTGATTGTTTTTCCTTCCCTAATTGAAACCACCTGCAGTCCTCCAGTCCTAACAGTCAGGAGAGCTGTGAGTTAGACTGAATTTACAGCTGTGTATCAGGGCATAGGAGGCCGGTTTCCAGGACCCAGATCAGACTTACTCTGTGACTTAAAAGCTCAATGGGGACGTTGTTTTTTCTGTAGTAGGCTGAATCTGGGTCTGGGCAACCGGTCCAAGAAGTTGCACTATAGTTTACTACAGTATCAGACCAGGGTAAGACAAGGTGAAGACTAGAGAGGTTACTTTACAGTGTTTCCCAATCCTGGTCCTGGGGACACAAAGGGGGGCACATGTCTGCTTCTGCACTATATGTATGGAGTAATATCAAGCAAAACTTACTACGTTGAGAACAAAACATTTTTGTATTCCAAATAAAATAATGATATTGAAAGCAAAACATAAACCCAAAAGTATTGAGAGCCTATTTTTTGTTTATGATAACGCCTCCCTCGTTGCTTGCAATTTTTCCTTTCTTTGGTTACGTTATACTTGTGTTTCCTTTCGCTGACTTTCTTTTCCAGTTGCAAGTTCTGGCACATTCATTCCAGCGGCTTAGCACCCTTCTTCCCACTGCTGGTTTTCCTCTAAAGCTAAGCAAAGTTGGTCCTGGTTGGTCTGTGGATGGGAGAGCAGACTCTCTGTGGTCATTAAAAACCCTATGGCACATAACTGGTTGACTAATTGCCTATGCATCATCTACACTGCCCTCTGAACCCCATGGATTGATAGGATTTATATAGACTTTCTACGTATGCACTAAAATACCGGAGTAAAAGGGAAACTTACCTTATCCACCACCAATGTGTGGCACCCAAAGCTGTACATGGGAATAAAACTGACACTGACACATGCTAGCCTAGAACACACTTCAACACGTTTAAACACGGACAAGCAACACACAGCCAGAGTGTCGAGGGCAGTGTCTACGTGTGTAACCATAATGCAGAATCAGATGAGGGCCGTCATTCAGTCTCATAAATAACAGATGTCATGGATGGTAGCACTGCATTATTTAAGGCCCTGAATCTCCCTACAACCATGCAGTCTGACCAAGCACATGACTAATGGAGGCTCATCCAGGATCTTGTTCCCCATTAGTATGGTAGTCGCACTAATCGCCTACTCTGAAGTTTTGCTGTGCCCAGATATTTGAGTGTTCAAAATACAGTTTCTGTCACTGACATCCACCTTGAGGGGTTATAAGATTGGTGGAATAATTTTGAAAGTTGCATAAACACAGGTTTATAAAATAAAAAAGCCATGGACTTTGAGTTGGAAGCATTTGTGGAAAACCATACATGGGAGATGCTAGATAAATGTACGAAGGCGAATCTGCTCGTCATTGCAAAGCATTATGACGTCAAAGTGGCATCTGACGATCCAAAAGCAGTACTGTTTTGGTGGAGGAGGAAATGAAGGACTGCCCCAGTGTCTCGCAGTATCTTCACCGGCTGTTTAGCTACATCGCCACTCTGCAGAGACACGAACACGTCTGAAATGAAGGGTTCATACACATCTGATCTAACATTTTGTTTAGGAGATACACCAGTCCCAACCAGAGACTTAATGGGCTGGAATGCTCACACAAGAAGAAACAGATTTTTCTCTCTCTAATTTTTCTGTTTCAACTCAGGACACTGAGAGACAATGTGTCCTTTCTCACGGCAGTAATGACAAACTGGCGGATATAAAAAAACTGTTTTCCGCCGATCTTTATCTTTGGACACTGTAGCAATGGACTGAAAACTCGCAGTAGGATGTGACTTCTCTGGATTTCTTTTTGCATAGGGATAACTACTGGGTGCTTTGTTTGTGAAGGTAGTTTTATGTGTCAACACAAACTAATCTGCAAGAACTGCAGCTCTCTCAGGAGTGAGATCGTTGTGCTCATAAATGTAGGTCGCAATCCTTTCGTGAACACAATTCTTGAACTGCTCGAGTTCAAGAAGTAGAGTATATAAATCCTCAAGTTCCTTGGCCTCTTCAGAACCACTCTTTCCCTTTCCTTGTGTTCAAGCTCTAATTTCTGTTGTTCCCATTTTCCCTTTAGTTCTACCTCTCTCAGTTGCACGTCTATGGGGTGTCCTCTACCATATCTATCTCTATGGGGTGTACTCTACCATATCTATCTCTATGGGGTGTACTCTACCATATCTATCTCTATGGGGTGTACTCTACCATATCTATCTCTATGGGGTGTACTCTACCATATCTATCTCTATGGGGTGTACTCTACCATATCTATCTCTATGGGGTGTACTCTACCATATCTATCTCTATGGGGTGTACTCTACCATATCTATCTCTATGGGGTGTACTCTACCATATCTATCTCTATGGGGTGTCCTCTACCATATCTATCTCTATGGGGAGTACTCTACCATATCTATCTCTATGGGGTGTACTCTACCATATCTATCTCTATGGGGTGTCCTCTACCATATCTATCTCTATGGGGTGTACTCTACCATATCTATCTCTATGGGGTGTACTCTACCATATCTATCTCTATGGGGTGTACTCTACCATATCTATCTCTATGGGGTGTACTCTACCATATATATCTCTATGGGGTGTACTCTACCATATCTATCTCTATGGGGTGTACTCTACCATATCTATCTCTATGGGGTGTACTCTACCATATCTATCTCTATGGGGTGTACTCTACCATATCTATCTCTATGGGGTGTACTCTACCATATCTATCTCTATGGGGTGTACTCTACCATATCTATCTCTATGGGGTGTACTCTACCATATCTATCTCTATGGGGTGTACTCTACCATATCTATCTCTATGGGGTGTACTCTACCATATCTATCTCTATGGGGTGTACTCTACCATATCTATCTCTATGGGGTGTACTCTACCATATCTATCTCTATGGGGGTGTACTCTACCATATCTATCTCTATGGGGTGTACTCTACCATATCTATCTCTATGGGGTGTACTCTACCATATCTATCTCTATGGGGTGTACTCTACCATATCTATCTCTATGGGGTGTACTCTACCATATCTATCTCTATGGGGTGTACTCTACCATATCTATCTCTATGGGGTGTACTCTACCATATCTATCTCTATGGGGTGTACTCTACCA
>NW_025534973.1:0-47500 GCF_020615455.1 Coregonus clupeaformis
AATGGCCTATTTGGAGCGGGCATGTCGGGGGAGAGCACCGACAGCAGCAGCAGCACTTTCAGAGCAACGCTCTCAAACAGCGTGTCCTAATCCAGTGAAGGGGACACGCTACTTGATGACGGATCAATATGAGGAGACAGAACTGCTACTGCCGGTGTGATGAGAGAACTCTATCCGGTGGAATACGACGATACGAGGACTTCTTTCAGAGAGCGCTCCGTCAACCAGGCCCCAGTGGGCAGAGCTAGGCATGTTGGACTGGGACACGTTTTAATACCATAAAATACTCTCATTTTACAGTTGGTCCGCCATGTTCTGTGTAGTCTAGTTACGCTAATATATTTGCAGTTCATTTCGTTTTAGACTTAATCAGTGAAATATGTTTGAGTAGTAAACAGAGAAACAACAAGGAGTCCCAGACAGTTCACAATAGAACATACCAGAGGAGGGCATCGGTTACTAGGCTACCTACATTATTGGGATCATCTGGGCTCGTTGCCAAAACAGACCATAAAAGGCCTTTACACGCGAAGGTCCGCGGTGGGTCTGTGGAAACTAGCCGATTATATTGGAGACAGGTTTATAGCAGTGAATGTCATCAATTCATTGATTCTCATAGTATTTCTATGTAGAAGCAATATCAGCCAGGGAAACTAATTGGACTCACTTTATGATAGAACATTCAGACTTTTCTGCCTGACTGTGGCGTTATTTACCTGAATTGTTAGGATTTCCTGGTTGATCACAACAAAACTACCTAATTCGTTCAAATAGAGATAGAATTAAATGGTGTTTTCTTTGAAAAGATGGACCTGGCCAGAATAGAACATTCCGGTTTCTGCTTGAGTATGGCACTATTTACTGCAATTTTCTGATTATCTTGTGACCAGAACAAAACTACTTATTTTACTCAACTAGAGATGTAAATAAATGGTGTTTCTTTAAAAAGATGGGCCTGGCTGACATGAAAAATACATTAACGGGAAAGGATCCACAGACACAGAGGCTGATTATCTTTCTGCACATCTCTTTATTTACAATGCTGGTTGCCATGGTTAACACAAACACAGGACAATGAATGCTTCCTGCATTGACTCAGAAAAGGAACATAAGTATCTCAGAGAGGTCAAACAGGTGTGTGTTAGTCAGATTATCCGGTGTCCACAGCAACACTATTGATTATTCTCTACCCCAGTGTATGTGGTGTCCTATGGTCTTAGTCTCACTAGTCTCTACTCCCAGTGTATGTGGTGTCCTATGGTCTTAGTCTCACTAGTCTCTACTCCCAGTGTATGTGGTGTCCTATGGTCTCACTAGTCTGTACCCCCAGTGTATGTGGTGTCCTATGGTCTTAGTCTCACTAGTCTCTACTCCCAGTGTATGTGGTGTCCTATGGTCTTAGTCTCACTAGTCTCTACTCCCAGTGTATGTGGTGTCCTATGGTCTTAGTCTCACTAGTCTCTACTCCCAGTGTATGTGGTGTCCTATGGTCTCACTAGTCTCTACCCCCAGTGTATGTGGTGTCCTATGGTCTTAGTCTCACTAGTCTCTACTCCCAGTGTATGTGGTGTCCTATGGTCATAGTCTCACTAGTCTCTACTCCCAGTGTATGTGGTGTCCTATGGTCTTAGTCTCAGTAGTCTCTACTCCCAGTGTATGTGGTGTCCTATGGTCTCACTAGTCTCTACTCCCAGTGTATGTGGTGTCCTATGGTCTTAGTCTAACTAGTCTCTACTCCCAGTGTATGTGGTGTCCTATGGTCTCACTAGTCTCTACTCCAAGTGTATGTGGTGTCTTATGGTCATAGTCTCACTAGTCTCTACTCCCAGTGTATGTGGTGTCCTATGGTCTTAGTCTCACTAGTCTCTACTCCCAGTGTATGTGGTGTCCTATGGTCTCACTAGTCTCTACTCCCAGTGTATGTGGTTTCCTATGGTCTTAGTCTAACTAGTCTCTACCCCCAGTGTATGTGGTGTCCTATGGTCTTAGTCTCACTAGTCTCTACTCCCAGTGTATGTGGTGTCCTATGGTCTTAGTCTCACTAGTCTCTACTCCCAGTGTATGTGGTGTCCTATGGTCATAGTCTCACTAGTCTCCACTCCCAGTGTATGTGGTGTCCTATGGTCTTAGTCTCACTAGTCTCTACTCCCAGTGTATGTGGTGTCCTATGGTCTCACTAGTCTCTACTCCCAGTGTATGTGGTGTCCTATGGTCTTAGTCTAACTAGTCTCTACTCCCAGTGTATGTGGTGTCCTATGGTCTCACTAGTCTCTACTCCCAGTGTATGTGGTGTCCTATGGTCATAGTCTCACTAGTCTCTACTCCCAGTGTATGTGGTGTCCTATGGTCTTAGTCTCACTAGTCTCTACTCCCAGTGTATGTGGTGTCCTATGGTCTCACTAGTCTCTACTCCCAGTGTATGTGGTGTCCTATGGTCTCACTAGTCTCTACTCCCAGTGTATGTGGTGTCCTATGGTCTCACTAGTCTCTACTCCCAGTGTATGTGGTGTCCTATGGTCATAGTCTCACTAGTCTCCACTCCCAGTGTATGTGGTGTCCTATGGTCTCACTAGTCTCTACTCCCAGTGTATGTGGTGTCCTATGGTCATAGTCTCACTAGTCTCTACTCCCAGTGTATGTGGTGTCCTATGGTCTCACTAGTCTCTACTCCCAGTGTATGTGGTGTCCTATGGTCTTAGTCTCACTAGTCTCTACTCCCAGTGTATGTGGTGTCCTATGGTCTCACTAGTCTCTACTCCCAGTGTATGTGGTGTCCTATGGTCTTAGTCTCACTAGTCTCTACTCCCAGTGTATGTGGTGTCCTATGGTCTTAGTAAATACTCTCACTAACCCTCATCTTTTCTCTCTGTCTCCCCTTCCGGAGGGGCTGAGGCTCCAGGACCGTGACTGAGGACACCCTGGCCTGACACCTGGACGTGCCTGGTCCAATCCCACCTGGACCCCTCTAACTGCTACCTGCCTGTCGCTGCCTCCACTGAATCTGTCTCCCCCTCAAGTCGCTGACCCCTCCCCCCCTCCACAAACCCAGATACTTGGATTCTATTATTTACCATGAGGTCTTTATGAAAATCCATCTGACCATAGGGTCTTGAAATGTTAATAGTTTCTGGATCTTGTCAGAGCCTGCTGGCCATTAAAACTGGTATTGCTCTTTACTTATTGAAATGGGGAATAAAGGAAGACAATGCTTTCATTTTCAATGAAGACTAAATGAAGAAAAGGTTAGAGATGTAATGTATGATTTAATACGGCCTGTATCTCTGGTTAGAGATGTAATGAATGATTTAATACGGCCTGTATCTCTGGTTAGAGATGTAATGTATGATTTAATACGGCCTGTATCTCTGGTTAGAGATGTAATGTATGATTTAATACGGCCTGTAGCTCTGTATTACAGCAAGTCAAATAGAGATGAGTGAAAACTGGAAGTGTGACTTCTTTCCCCAGTGATTTCCCTAAGGCTGAGGTATTTAGTCAGTTATCAGTTGTTCCACACCAAGGCTAGATGTGGCTGAATGGCAACATCACCACACATGACTGAAATGCAACTAATTCATCTCATTAGTACATGAATATTCAGTCTATTGAATATTCCATCAATGAAAAGATGGATTTCTTGGCTGAATGAATGTTTTGTTAAACCATCCAAAGCGACACACACCTATACAATAAAGGAAGTTTATCAAAATAAGTTATTGACGGGAAGATTCATTTACTACATTAATTATAGTCACAGCCTTTCCTCTTCATTTGCTCAACTGGAGGAATGGGATGGAGAAATGATTTACAATAGGCAGGGTGGGGCTCCTGGAGGAATGGGATGGAGAAATGATTTACAATAGGCAGGGTGGGGCTCCTGGAGGAATGGGATGGAGAAATTATTTACAATAGGCAGGGTGGGGCTCCTGGAGGAATGGGATGGAGAATTGATTTACAATAGGCAGGGTGGGGCTCAACGGGAGGAATGGGATGGAGAAATGATTTACAATAGGCAGGGTGGGGCTCAACGGGAGGGGAATGGGATGGAGAAATGATTTACAATAGGCAGGGTGGGGCTCAGCTGGAGGAATGGGATGGAGAAATGATTTACAATAGGCAGGGTGGGGCTCAACTGGAGGAATGGGATGGAGAAATGATTTACAATAGGCAGGGTGGGGCTCAACGGGAGGAATGGGATGGAGAAATGATTTACAATAGGCTGGGTGGGGCTCAACGGGAGGAATGGGATGGAGAAATGATTTACAATAGGCAGGGTGGGGCTCAACTGGAGGAATGCGTCCCAAAGGGCACCATATTCCCTATAACGTTGCCCTGTATAATACACTACATTTGACCAGAACCCTGTGGGACCCTGTGGAACCCTGTGGGACCTTATGGAACCCTGTGGGACCGTATGGAACCATATGGAACCCTATGGAACCCTATGGAACCCTATAGAACCCTATAGAACCCTATGGAACTCTGTGGAACCCAATGGAACCCTATGGAACCCTGTGGAACCCTGTGGAACCCTATGGAACCCTGTAGAACCCTGTGGAACCCTATGGAACCCTATGGAACCCTGTGGGCCCTGGCCAAAATGTTGATGAAGCCACCTGAAATTGGTTTGAGCTACTTTACACCATTAGTAAATCCCTTAGACCAGAAGAAATGTGCAAGTCCACACTTTGGTAGAAGGACAATGGATATGTAGCCAATGTTAATGGTCACACACCTTTGAGTCAAACTCTGCTTGTTCATTGTTATTCATGGAGATGAAGTGCATTTAGTTGATTTGGTGTCCTTAGAGAAAATGAGGAGGCTTCAACAATGCCACACGTCTTGTATGTATCTTCTCTTAAGGTGCCAGAGGAAAGACCTATTGTTAAACAGAAGGGAGAGGTGTCCCGATGTCCTAACTGCCAGGGGAAATACCTATTGTTAAACAGAAGGCAGAGGTGTCCCAATGTCCTAACTGCCAGGGGAAAGACCTATTGTTAAACAGAAGGGAGAGGTGTCCCAATGTCCTAACTGCCAGGGGAAAGACCTATTGTTAAACAGAAGGGAGAGGTGTCCCAATGTCCTAACTGCCAGGGGAAAGACCTATTGTTAAACAGAAGGGAGAGGTGTCCCGATGTCCTAACTGCCAGGGGAAAGACCTATTGTTGAACAGAAGGCAGAGGTGGAATTCTGGCTGTGCCATTCAGGAAGTGAATTATACATCTGTGAAGGTACAATTATAATGATGGAGCTGTCTATGAATCATCCCAATGTCAATGATTTAAAAAGCGATAAATATCAACACTAGCCGTCAGTTATTAAGGCAAAGTATGAAATTATTTTTCAGACCTCAGAACCCTGGGAGTTGGTGGGAATGGACCTGGTGGGGCCACTTGTACCCAACAGTGGTAACAATACCTACATCTGCACAATGGGGGACTACTTCACCAGGTGTATGAATGGAACCGTTCAAAGGTAGGTACTAAGACTGTATACAGTGACAACCTGCTATACATTCTAAGTATTGAGGTGTACAATCTGGCCTCTACCATGTCTGTCAGATGTCCAACAATTGTACTTGTATTTTCAGGACCCTCTGGTGGATGAGCAGCCTGAAAGGTGGCCTGAATGTTTAGGAGTCCATCATGTTTGGGCTGAGGACCAAGAAGCAGATGACAACTGGGTTCTCTCCTTCTTCTTCCTCCTCTTTGGGAAAGAGGGGAGGTACCCAACGAGGTCCCTCGAACATTTCAGGAAGTCAGTGATCTGGAGGCTCCTCAGAGGAGGAAGGGGAGGACCATCCTCCTCACTGAATTTCATAAAAATAAAATCATTTTTAGATAAAACTATACTAAATATAATCACATATCACCAAATAATGATTTAAAACACATTATTTTGCAAAGAAGGTCTGCAGTAGCCTCAACAGCACTCTGTAGGGTAGCACCATGGTGTAGCCGGGAGGACAGCTAGCTTCCGTCCTCCTCTGGGTACATTGACTTCAATACAAAACCTAGGAGGCTCATGGTCCTCACCCCCTTCCATAGACTTACACAGTAACTATGACAGGAGGACGTCCTCCAACCTATCAGAGCTCTTGCAGCATGAACAAACATGTTGTCCACCCAATCAAAGGACCAGAGAATGAATCTAGTACTGAAAGCATAAGCTACAGCTAGCTAGCACTACAGTGCATAAAATGTGGTGAGTAGAGAGAGAGAAAGACTGTCATGTTTTTTCAGTTTTACTTACTTAGCTAGCAAATGCAGCTAGCTAGTTTAGCCTACTGAAACACTCTGCTCAAACAGAGGGATGCTATGTTAGCTGGCTGGTAATGACTATCCAACACAACACTGGAACTCTTCCAAGTCAAGGTAAGCTTTTGGTTTTACAAATGTATTGCCACTGGGGCCTGCCGGTGTAACTGCTTACTGACTGTACACTGTAACGTTACTGCATGATTGTAGCGGGTTTACTAATGCGTTAGTTCTATTAGCTATGCCGACTATGATGTTACTTTAGCAAATATGGTGACAACTATGTTGATTTTAAACATAAATATTAACAGTAAACACAAAGGGTGTGTAAAACAGTATGTTGGCTTGGCTGATAAAAAGGGTAGATTGAATTTCTCTTGGCAGTTGTGGCTCCCAGGACTACAGCCAATCAAGGACTAGCTACCCATCCCCCACTGCTGCTCTCACCCCCCACCCCTCACCTCATCCCCTGACATGCTGGACTCTCAATAATCCCCTCCATGAAGACTGGGGGTCAGCCTGATGAACCAAACTACCCAATAATCCCCTCCATGAAGACTGGGGGTCAGCCTGATGAACCAAACTACCCAATAATCCCTCCATGAAGACTGGGGGTCAGCCTGATGTACCAAACTACCCAATAATCCACTCCATGAAGACTGGGGGTCAGCCTGATGAACCGAACTACCCAATAATCCCCTCCATGAAGACTGGGGGTCAGCCTGATGAACCAAACTACCCAATAATCCTCCATGTAGCCTGATTCTCTCTCACACACATACATAATCAAACATGTTTTTTCTTCCAGTCTCACCTGAACACCGTTTTTACCTGTTTATTTTCATATCAGCCATTTTGCGATTCCAGCCTCACCTGAACACCGTTTTTACCTGTTTATTTTCATATCAGGCCTTTTGGGCTTTCAGCCTCACCTGAACACCGTTTTTACCTGTTTATTTATCTGCAGTGTTTTGTCTTTCACTTATTTTCTTTGGTGTGAATAAATAAAACCTAAAACCTAATTGAGAAATGTTTTCACTTGCAATGACTTGTTATGTTTAAACCGTGATTCAAACTGAGACTCAGTGATATGACATGTAAGGCTGTGTGTCTGCTTGATTTCATATATGTACCTGATTTCCATTCAGACTGCTTTGTCCAGCCAAGTGGCACTTTGTGGGATACATTGAATGTAATGGAGTTGAAGTCGTGTTCCCAGCTGTCCACAGGATGGCGCCAGAGCAGCATAACTGGACGGGTGAGAAATGAGTAATATACCAGGGAAATACACTATATATATACAGCCAAACCCGTTGCTGACAGGTGTATGAAATCGAGCACACAGCCATGCAATCTCCATAGACAAACATTGGCAGTAGAATGGCCTTACTGAAGTCCTCATTGACTTTCAACATGGCACCGTCATAGAATGCCACCTTTCCAACAAGTTACATTTCTGCCCTGCTAGAGCTGCCCCGGTCAACTGTAAGTGCTTTTATTGTGAAGTGGAAACGTCTAGGAGCAACAACGGCTCAGCCGTGAAGTTGTAGGCCACACAAGCTCACAGAACGGGACCGCTTAGTGTCTATGGAGATTGCATGGCTGTGTGCTCGATTTTATACACCTGTCAGCAACCGGTGTGGCTGAAATATCCAAATCCACTAATTTGAAAGGGTGTCCACATACTGCTGTATATATAGTGTATAGTTACACAGTGCTTTCGGAAAGTATTCAGACCCCTTGACTTTTTCCACATTTTGTTAGGTTAAAGCCTTATTCTAAAATTGATTAAACTGTTTTTTTCCCTCATCAATCTACACACAACATCCCATAATGACAAAGTTATGGGTTTTTAGAACTCCTGTGTTGTCTTGGTTGTGTGCTTAGGCTCATTGTCCTGTTGGAAGGTGAACCTTCACCCCAGTCTGAGGTCCAGAGCGCTCTGGAGCAGGTTTTCATCAAGGATCTCTCTGATCTCTCTTTGCTCTGTTAATCTTTCCCTCGATCCTGACTAGTCTCCCAGTCCCTGCCACTAAAAAACATCCCCACATCATGCTGCCACCACCATGTTTCACCGTAGGGATGGTGCCAGGTTTCCTCCAGATGTGACGCTTGGCATTCAGGCCAAAGAGATCAATCTTGGTTTCATCAGACCAGATAATCTTGTTTCTCATGGACTGAGAGTCTTTAGGTGCCTTTTGGCAAACTCCAAGCAGGCTGTCATGTGCCTTTTACTGAGGAGTGGCTTCCGTCTGGCCACTCTACCATAAAGACCTGATTGGTGGAGTGCTGCAGAGATGTCCTTCTGGAAGGTTCTCCCATATCCACAGAGGAACTCTGGAGCTCTGTCAGAGGGACCATCGGGTTCTTGGTCACCTCCCTGACCAAGGCCCTTCTCCCCCGATTGCTCAGTTTGGCCGGGCGGCAAGCTCTAAGAAGAATCTTGGTGGTTCCAAACTTCTTCCATTTAAGAATGATGGAGGCCACTGTGTTCTTGGGGACCTTCAATGGTGCAGACATTTTTTGGTACCCTTCCCCTCGGCACAATCCTGTCTCTGAGCTCTACGGACAATTCCTTCGACCTCATGGCTTGGTTTTTGCTCTGACATGCACTGTCAATTGTGGGACCTTATATAGACAGGTGTGTGCCTTTCCAAATCATGTCCAATCAATTGAATTTACCACAGGTAGAATCCAATCAAGTTGTAGAAAAATCTCAGGGATGATCAACGGAAACAGGATGCACATGAGCTCAATTTCGAATCTCATAGCAAAGGGTCTGAAAACTTCTGTAAATAAGGTATTTCTATATATTTGCAAACATGTCTAAAAACCTGTTTTCACTTTGTCATTATGCGGTATTGTGTGTAAATTGATGAGGAAAAATAACTAATTTAATCTATTTTAGAATAAGGCTGTAACTTAACAAAATGTGGAAAAAGTCAAGGGGTCTGAATACTTTTTGAATGCACTGTAGATATGGTGTGGACTGTATACTCAATACAATCTAAATATGATACCTCACTCTCTGTCTTTTGACTGATACTGCTTTTTAAACTGCTCTGGTCAGTCTACTCAAATATTTGTACTATACATTTTTCTCTCTACAAGCAATACTTTGATAATTTGTCATTTCTAATAATGAAACATCCATTTATGAATAGATAGGGCAGGTTTCAGGACACTGATTTAACTGAAAATGTTGAAAAATATACTGCCAATATCTTCACCACCAAAGAATAGCAGTGAGGTTTTAATATGATTTGACTTTTTGCAGGCTGTCAGGCTGTCTAATCACAGAGGAAGGCTGTGCTTCTCTGGCCTCAGCTCTGAGGTCAAACCCCTCACACCTGAGAGAGCTGGACCTGAGCTACAATCACCCAGGAGACTCAGGAGTCAGACTGCTCTCTGCTGGACTGGAGGATCCACACTGCAGACTGGAGAAACTCAATATCCTTGTTCCCTTGGAGAGTTCATCAATGAGCTTGACGCCTTGATAAGTTCCTTTCCTGAGGATGGCTCACCCTTCACAGTTTTGGGGGATTTCAACCTCCCTACGTCTACATTTGACTCATTTCTCTCTGCCTCCTTCTTTCCACTCCTCTCCTCTTTTGACCTCACCCTCTCACCGTCCCCCCCTACTCACAAGGCAGGCAATACGCTTGACTTCATCTTTACTAGATGTTGCTCTTCTACTAATCTCACTGCAACTCCCCTCCATGTCTCCGACCACTACTTTGTATCCTTTTCTCTCTCGCTCTCCTCCAACACTACTCACTCTGCCCCTACACAGATGGTAATGCGCCGCCGCAACCTATGCTCTCTCTCTCCCACTACTCTCTCCTCTTCCATCCTATCATCTCTTCCCTCTGCTCAATCCTTCTCCCTCCAATCTCCGGATTCTGCCTCCTCAAACCTCCTCTCCTCCCTTTCTACATCCTTTGACTCCCTGTGTCCCCTATCCTCCCGGCCGGCTCGGTCCTCCCCTCCAGCTCCGTGGCTTGATGACTCATTGCGAGCTCACAGAACAGAGCTCCGGGCAGCTGAGCGGAAATGGAAGAAAACTAAACTCCCAGCCGACCTGGCATCTTTTCACTCCCTCCTCTCTACATTTTCTTCATCTGTTTCTGCTGCTAAGGCCACTTTCTACCACTCTAAATTCCAAGCATCTGCCTCTAACCCTAGGAAGCTCTTTGCCACATTCTCCTCACTGCTGAATCCTCCCCCCCCCCCCCTCCTCCCTCTCTGTGGATGACTTCGTCAACCACTTTGAAAAGAAGGTTGACGACATCCGATCCTCGTTTGGTAAGTCTAATGACACTGCTGGTCCTGCTCACACTGCCCTACCCTATGCTTTGACTTCTTTCTCCCCTCTCTCTCCAGATAAAATCTTGCGACTAGTGACTGCAGGCTGCCCAACAACCTGCCCGCTTGACCCCATCCCCTCCTCTCTTCTCCAGACCATCTCCGGTGACCTTCTCCCCTACCTCACCTCGCTGATCAACTCATCCTTGACTGCTGGCTATGTCCCTTCCGTCTTCAAGAGAGCGAGAGTTGCACCCCCTTCTCAAAAACCAACACTCGATCCCACTGATGTCAACAACTACAGACCAGTATCCCTTCTTTCTTTTCTTTCCAAAACTATTGACGCGTGCCGTCTTTAGCCAACTCTCTTGCTATCTCTCTCAGAATTACCTTCTTGATCCAAACCAGTCAGGTTTCAGGACTGGTCATTCAACTGAGACTGCTCTTCTCTGTGTCACGGAGGCTCTCCGCACTGCTAAAGCTAACTCTCTCTCCTCTGCTCTTGTCCTTCTAGACCTGTCTGCTGCCTTTGATACTGTGAACCATCAGATCCTCCTCTCCACCCTCTCCGAGCTGGGCATCTCCGGCGCGGCTCACTCCTGGATTGCGTCCTACCTGACCGGTCGCTCCTACCAAGTGGCGTGGCGAGAAGCTGTCTCCGCACCACGTGCTCTCACCACTGGTGTACCCCAGGGCTCAGTTCTAGGCCCTCTCCTATTCTCCCTATACACCAAGTCACTTGGCTCTGTCATATCCTCACATGGCCTCTCCTATCATTGCTACGCTGACAATACACAACTAATCTTCTCCTTTCCCCCTTCTGATAACCAGGTGGTGAATAGCATCTCTGCATGTCTGGCAGACATATCAGTATGGATGACGGATCACCACCTCAAGCTGAACCCTGGCAAGACGGAGCTGCTCTTCCTCCCGGGGAAGGACTGCCCGTTCCATGATCTCGCCATCACGGTTGACAACTCCGTTGTGTCCTCCTCCCAGAGTGCGAAGAGCCTTGGCGTGACGCTGGACAACACCCTGTCGTTCTCCACTAACATCAAGGCGGTGACCCGATCCTGCAGGTTCATGCTCTACAACATTCGGAGAGTACGACCCTGCCTTACACAGGAAGCGGCACAGGTCTTAATCAAGGCACTTGTCATCTCCCGTCTGGATTACTGCAACTCGCTGTTGGCTGGGCTCCCTGCCCGTGCCATTAAACCCCTACAACTCATCCAGAATGCCGCAGCCCGTCTGGTGTTCAACCTTCCCAAGTTCTCTCACGTCACCCCCCTCCTCTGCACACTCCTCTGGCTTCCAGTTGAAGCTTGCATCCGTTACAAGAACATGGTGCTTGCCTATGGAGCAGTGAGGGGAACGGCACCTCCGTACCTTCAGGCTCTGATCAGTCCCTACACTCAAACGAGGGCATTGCGTTCATCCACCTCTGGCCTGCTGGCTCCCCTTCCTCTGCGGAAGCATAGTTCCCGCTCAGCCCAGTCAAAACTGTTCGCTGCTCTGGCACCCCAATGGTGGAACAAGCTCCCTCACGACGCCAGGACAGCGGAGTCACTCACCACCTTCCGGAGACATTTGAAACCCCACCTCTGTAAGGAATACCTGGGATAGGATAAAGTAATCCTTCTACCCCCCACCCCCACCCAAAATTGGAAAGTGGTTATCCCACTGGCTATAGGGTGAATGCACCAATTTGTAAGTCGCTCTGGATAAGAGCGTCTGCTAAATGACGTAAATGTGCCCTTGAGCAAGGCACTTAACCCTAATTGCTCCTGTAAGTCGCTCTGGATAAGAGCGTCTGCTAAATGACTAAAATGTAAATGTAATGAAACCTGGACTGAGAAAATGTCAAAGACCACCATCATTACTTACTTGGTCATATTAAATATCAGCTGTAGTTCTACAGAAGCAGAAATCAGGGACACCAAAGTTCAGAAAGAGTTGCTTTGACAATGTGTGTGTGTGTGTGTGTGTGTGTGTGTGTGTGTGTGTGTGTGTGTGTGTCTGTGTGTGTGTGGCGCATTCGTGTTACTTTAGAAATGTGTGTTTGTGTTCATGCACATTAACAGATAGGGGTCTATATTATAGACAGTTGTCCTAACCCTAACCCTGTTGGGTGATGGTATATATATCCATCTATATCTATATTATAGACAGTTGTCCTAACCCTAACCCTGTTGGGTGATGGTATATATATATACATCTATATCTATATTATAGACAGTTGTCCTAACCCTAACCCTGTTGGGTGATGGTATATATATATCCATCTATATCTATATTATAGACAGTTGTCCTAACCCTAACCCTGTTGGGTGATGGTATATATATATATATATATATATACATCCATATCTATATTATAGACAGTTGTCCTAACCCTAACCCTGTTGGGTGATGGTATATATATATATATATATATATATATATATATATATATATATTTTTAAATATACATCTATATCTATATTATAGAGAGTTGTCCTAACCCTAACCCTGTTGGGTGATGGTATATATATATTATAGACAGTTGTCCTAACCGTAACCCTGTTGGGTGATGGTATATATATATACATCTATATCTATATTATAGACAGTTGTCCTAACCCTAACCCTGTTGGGTGATGGTATATATATATATTATAGACAGTTGTCCTAACCCTAACCCTGTTGGGTGATGGTATATATATACATCTACTTTGTGCATGACACAAGTAATTTTTCCAACAATTGTTTACAGACAGATTTCACTTATAATTCACTGTATCACAATTCCAGTGGGTCAGAAGTTTACATACACTAAGTTGACTGTGCCTTTAAACAGCTTGGAAAATTCTAGAAAATGATGTCATGGCTTTAGAAGCTTCTGATAGGCTAATTGACATCATTTGAGTCAATTGGAGGTGTCCCTGTGGATGTATTTCAAGACCTACCTTCAAACTCAGTGCCTCTTTGTTTGACATCATGGGGAAATGAAAACAAATAATCAGCCAAGACCTCAGAAAAATAATTGTAGACCTCCACAAGTCTGGTTCATCCTTGGGAGCAATTTCCAAACGCCTGAAGGTACCACGTTCATCTGTACAAACAATAGTACGCAAGTATAAAAACAGTAAAAGAGACTGGACTGAAGCTGACCACAACGCCTCTGAGGCATTCATGCAAATGATGGCACAAAACCCGGCACCATCATCACAGGGTTTACCTCCTACTGAGTGCAGGATCCCAACAGGAGACCATGGTGCACCAAGGCTGCATTCTGCAAGCAATATCATTCAACCACAGCAACAGCCACTAACACTGAACTGAATGTTGTGACATCGTTAGAGCTCTGTTGCGAATGATCCTAAACCATGCTTGATACTCCAGTTTTAAGATGCCGTTGCCCCTTTAAGAGCTCTGTTGTGAATGTTCCTAAACCATGCTTGATACTCCAGTTTTAAGATGCCGTTGCCACTTTAAGAGCTCTGTTGTGAATGATCTTAAACCATGCTTGATACTCCAGTTTTAAGATGCCGTTGCCACTTTAAGAGCTCTGTTGTGAATGATCCTAAACCATGCTTGATACTCCAGTTGTAACTGCATTTTAAAACAATCTAAATGTGTTTATCCAGCTTTCTTGTTGTTTTTAATGGTGTTATGTAGTTGTGTTTTCATGTTTTGAATGTTGTATTGTAGCAACCCTCAAGCTTTTTTCCCCCATAAGTTAAGAACTATTTCATCAAGGAGAATGTTTATACTTATGTGAATTTGTATTACTATCAATGCTGTCCTTTTCTTTATGTTAGCGAGCGTTTCAATATTTTGTTTGCTATCTTTCTTACCGTTATCTGGGTATTTGCATTTCAATGCGAGTTAAACCATAATGTATCTGCGTGATTGTGCCGTGTTTATTCTGGTGATAACTGGATCACTGGCTGTCTCATGGAGTGTGTGAGGGTGAGTGTCATGGTCGGGATGGCCTGAACTCAGAGCCTGATAGAATACCAAGGAAAACCGTAGTAACTGCAGTAGAACATGGTGGAACAAAGCCAGATGGCAGTAACCTCACTTACTGCTGTTTCCTTGGTTTTTACTGGGATTTTGTAGTTACAGCAAATTTGACCCTCCATTTTCTCTGAAACAGAAGATAATTGAACCAGGACACTTTGTCACAAGATATAACAGATACTACGAAGCCTGATTTCAGTCTGAACTCATTTTTGACCAAATGTGTAGCAGCAGTTTGCAATTGTACGGCAGAATAGCTGTGCACATAATCCTAATACCTCTTCATGGACTACATTTGAACACTTGAACAGTGTCTTCTGTTAGGGTGTGAACTGGTATGGTATGATTACCTAGTGGGGACAGTAACTGAAAGGTTGCTGGTTCGAATACCTGAGCCGTCAAGGTAAAAATCTGTCTGTGCCCTTAAGCAAGGCACTTACACCTGATTTGCTCCAGGGGGCGCCTTACTACTATGGCCCTGTAAAACAACACATTTCACTGCATCTATCCGGTGTCTGTGACAATACATTTACAAATATTTTATTAATTTATTACAACAGTTAATTTAACAATGCTGGTTATAAATCTTGTTGACATTCATCCAAGGACGCCTTGACTTGCATTACACTCTCACTCCAGAAAAATATTCTCATGAAATCATATGACCTATAATTAGAGAAAAGGATTCCTGTGAACGCGGCCTGCTACAAGCAGGAAACAAGTTATGGATGCGTGATCTATCTTGGCATCTTTTTGGGGTAACCACATTGGAACATTCCAACATTCATCTTTAAGGACATGAACTGGCAGAACAGGTTTCAGCAAAGTATGGAGCCATTGTTTTCAGGAAGGTGTCTCCATGCCGATAGGAGGGACAGGAGGCAGACTAAGGGCAAGGGAAGCCACCTGAACTACTACCCTACAATGGCAAAGAGCAGTCTACGCAAACAGTGAATCTGAGAACAAATGGCTTTAAAGTTGGGTTTTTTGGTCCATGCATATCAACCATGACCACTGATCTGACCTATGACCCCTTAAATGCTGATACTGCACTCTGCCTTTGTATGACCTTAAACAGCTATATGGGTCATGCAGAAGCAAAGTGCAGTATGAAGAAATCTAAATGTGTTTATCCAGCTTTCTTGTTGTTTTTCTGTTTGATGGAAACTGTTTGAGTGTTGTAACTATATTCCATCTGTATTTAATGGTGTTATGTAGTCGTGTTTTCATGTTTTCAATGTTGTATTGGAGTAGGCCTTTATGGTGATGGAGAGAGACACCAGACAAGATGAGAGACATCAATAGACGACACAGAGAAAGTGATGGAGAGAGAGAGAGAGACACCAGACAAGACACAGAGACAGCAACAGAAGAATAGGATATGATGGAGAGAGACACTAGACAAGACACAGAGACAGCAACAGAAGAATATGATATGATGGAGAGAGACACCAGACAAGACACAGAGACAGCAACAGAAGAATAGGATATGATGGAGAGAGACACCAGACAAGATGAGAGACAGCAATAGACGACACAGAGAAAGTGATGGAGAGAGACAGAGGAGGGGAGAACACACAGTAGACCATCACTAAAAGCTGATATAGGGATTCTAATTACTGCACTGTGTGTGTGTGTGAGAGAGAGAGAGAGAGAGAGAGAGAGAGAGAGAGAGAGAGAGAGAGAGAGAGAGAGAGAGAGAGAGAGAGAGAGAGAGAGAGAGAGAGAGAGAGAGAGAGAGAGAGAGAGAGAGAGAGAGAGAGAGAGAGAGAGAGAGAGAGAGAGAGAGAGAGAGAGAGAGTTTTAAATAATCTTTATTGGGTCTGGGAGCCCACCACACAATAAATACTCATACAAAACCGTAGTTACACATCAATTAAAAACACAACTGCAATTCCTCCTCCACAGTTACTAAACACAACAGCCTCTGAATACCCCATATACTCATAAAAAGATCAATATTGTTGACAAGTTTATAATAGGCAAACTCAACCCTTATTCTCGCTGCCAACATTCCCTCCAGCATTCCCATCACATCCACAGACCCCTGTCCCCGAATACTGTTCTTTCGGGTCTTCCATATTGCTAATTTTGCTGCCCCTAACACAAAATTAAGCAACACAACTACACCTTTTTGGCTAAACCTGTACTTTGGCCCAAATATATACAGTTGAGAAGAGAAAACCTCTCCCAACGTTGAGAACCAATTAGTGATCAGGTCAATCATCCCGACCAACCTGGGACACTGTAAAAACAGATGTGCCAGAGTTTCAGACTCAGCACAGAATGGACACTCCTCCCCAACAGTAGGATCCAGGTGTACCAGATACATGTTGGTGGCTATGGCTCCATGTATTATCCTCCATTGGAGGTCAGCTGTCCTCTTATCAATAGTCAGTTTGTATAATGATCGCCAACAGTCTTTTGGGGAGGCACACAGACCAACCACACCCGCCCACCTCGTCGATTTTACCCCTTCCAGGGAAGAGGCATGGGACACCTTTACACATATTCTGTACATGGCCTTCTTTCCCACCTCCTTGAACTCCCCCAGCTCCGGGGTATCAAAGGAAAGCAGCATCCCCACGTCCTCCTCGAATGCCCCTGCCGCAGCACTAACAATCAGTGCAGGGAACACATAATCCAGACCCTCCTTCCACCGATCAGAATTGGAAGTGTCAGTCACATACTGCAGATGAAGTACTGGCAAGGAGTCACAGACCTCAGCGACGACCTTCCTCAGTAGGCGAGACGATCGGATCCCTGCTCTTTCTCCCAGCTCTTCCAACGACCTATTCCTGTTCCGCATCAGATGACCCAGCTTAGTACACCCCACGCCTAACAGGCATGAATGTTGGCTAGCTGAACCCAGAACACGGGACTGGATGGCAGTGTTATGAAAAAAGAGGCTCTTCAAAAAGCCACATCCCTGGTGGCGTGCAGGCCTTACGGGACTTGACCAGAACTCTCCAAGCCTGCATAACAGACTCATAAAATGGAGTCAGGCCAGGCAACTCACCCCACTCCAGCTTTAAGAGGAAAGGTGCTTGTCTAAGCCCAAACAGCCTGCTCTCCTCATCAATGTGTAGGCTGTGTCAACCCAGCTAGAACCGTCACTGTACAACAGTCTCTGTGCTGCTTGAAGCCGGAAAGCCATGATCCTGGAAGAAATGTCCACCAGGCCTTGCCCACCCTTGTGCAGTGGCAAGTACAGGGCTGAAGCTTTAATCCAATGTTGTCCAGACCAGAAGAAGTTGACAAGGGTCCTCTGAAGCTCTTGTATCAGACCCTTTGGTGGCTGTAAAATCATTAGTCTGTGCCACAGGGTAGAGGCAGCAAGATTATTAGCTACCAGTACCCTTCCCCTATAAGACAGCTGGGGCAGCACCCATTTCCATTTTGACAATCTGGCACACACTTTCTCCACTACACCCTCCCAGTTCTTTTTCTGAAAGACATCGGAGCCTAGAAAAACCCCCAAAGTCTTCATCCCATCTCTGCCCCACTGAAGCCCCCCTGGTAACCGTGGAGCGGACCCCATCTGAAGCTGACCTGCCCACAGCGCTTCACTCTTTCCCCAATTTACTCTAGCTGAGGAGGCCCCCTCATACACCTTTAAAGCATTTGAGAGAACCTTAACATCCTCACCCCCTGTAATAAAAACTGTCACGTCATCTGCATACGCAGACAGTGCTATCGTGGGACCCTTCATAACCCCTGGCACAGAGAAATCAGTAAGCCTCGCCCTTAAAAAACAAAGCATTGGTTCAATCGCCAGACTATATAACTGCCCTGAAATTGGGCATCCCTGCCTGATGCCCCTTTGGACAGGGATGGGGCAACTCAAACCACCCCCACCTTCCCCATACACGAGGCCCCAGCATACAGTAAATTCATCCAAGACAAAAAAACATCCCCAAACCCAAAGGCTTTCATTGTTTTAAACAAGTACTGGTGGTCCACACGATCAAAAGCCTTCTCCTGATCCAAAGAAAGTAAACCCACATTTACATCAGACAGTTTACAAATGTCTAAAACATCTCTTATTAGAAACAAGTTGTCAACAATAGAGCGATCAGGTACACAGTAGGACTGGTCCTTGTGGACCAACAATCCCAGATACTCTTTCAACCTGTTTGAGAGACATTTAGAAACAATTTTATATTCTGCACACAGCAAAGCAACAGGTCTCCAATTTTTTATGAGAGCCAAATCCCCCTTTTTTGGCAACAGTGAAAGTACCGCACGTTGACAAGATACAGGAAGAGAGCCCTCATGAAAAGATTCACACACCACTTCATAAAAATCCTCCCCAATAGACCCCCAAAAGTGCTTATAAAACTCAGATGGTAAACCATCAATGCCAGGGGCTCGGCCTGTTGAGAGCTGCATAACTGCTGTGGACAGCTCCTGCAGAGTAATGTCAGAGTCCAAAGCAGCTCTCTGCTCAGGGCCCAATTGAGGAAGTCCATGTAGCAACTGTTCAGCACACAGAGGACCACAATCCTCTGCCTTGTAGAGGGCAGAGTAGAAATCCACGGCATGTTGGCACATCTCACTGTCATCCGTGGTCACCTTCCCATCAGGGAGACGAAGGCAGACCATCTGTTTACGTTGCAATGTCGACTGTCCTATTTTTTTTTTTAAAGCACTAGGAGCATCCATATCCTTGAGGGAAGCGAAACGAGACCTAATCAAGGCACCCTTCACTCTTTCATGCAGAAACGACCTCAGTTCATGTTTCTTGTCCTGTAAATTCATGACTAGTCCGGGGTCATTCTGAGTGAGCAACTTCAATTCAATAGATTTGATGTCCTGTTCAAGGGCCCTGATAGTCTCTTTAACTTCAATTCGAGACAGAGCAGTATACTGTTGACAAAATAATCATATTTGGGCCTTCCCAACCTCCCACCATTGTCTCAAGGACTCAAAATTCCCTTTTGTAACCATCAATTTTTCCCAAAACAACAAAAACCTTTCACAAAACATGACATCATGTAACAATTTAACATTAAAATACCAATAAGATGATGACCTTCGTGGACAGGACAAGTGAATATCAACAGTGACAATATGGTGATCAGAGAAACCCACAGGAGTAATGTCACACCTTCCAACCCTACTACAGTATTGCTCAGATACATACAACCTGTCTAACCTTGCTGCACTGACATGACCTTCATTAACTTTTAGCCATGTGTACTGCCTAACTTTTGCATTCCTTACTCTCCACACATCAGAAAGTTCAAACTCAGTTAATAGACCAGACAGACAAATTGCTGACCGCAGGTGAGGTTCTTCAGCGGTGCGATCAACAGTAAAATCCACTGTACAGTTCCAGTCCCCCCCTAAAACCATACACCCCTCTTGGTCACACTGTCTTAAGGTTTCCTTTATTTTATCAAAACCAACAATACGCTCTGTACCCTCATTAGGAGCATAAACATTAAAAAAAAACAAAAAAAAACATAACATCCACCTTGACCAATAAAACCCGACCCTTGACAATCTCTGTTGTAGATACCACAGTCACCCCTAAGCCTGAAGTAAACAAGATTGCCACCCCAGCACTGACATTAGTACCATGACTGAGTATATGCTGCCCCTCCCACCACATACCCCAGTCAACCTCATTTTCCTCATCACTATGTGTCTCCTGTAGGAAAACTACATTAAGCCTTTTCTGTTTTATTACTTCGAATACCCAAGCCCTCTTATTCCTGTCCCTTCCCCCATTAATATTGAGAGAACCTACCCTTAGTACCTCCATATAGAAAAGAAAAAGGAAAAGCAGAAGAAACCACAGAGAAACCAGACGAAGAGAATAGAACACCCTATGAGGCATAATCATCATCAATATTTAAAATTTCTCTTAACCTGACCACGTTTCCCACCACCTTTTGCTGCTGCAACAGCAGTAACAAATTTCCTCAAGCGAAACTGCTTCTTCTCACTCAACTGGTCTAACCCCACCGTCTTCTGTAACATCACAGCTGACCTCACAAACTTATCAACATCAAAATAATCTGCCAATTTGACAGATTTCCCAAAAGTCTGATCAAGAAACCCATTTACCTCCTCTAGATCGTAAATTGAGTCCTCACCAGCTGATATCGTATCAAGAGCGATATCCATATCCTTCTCCTGATCCTCCTCAACTGAGGCCACAGACCACTGACTCCCCTCTACCACATCCCTTTCAACACTCCCCACTTGCACCCCATCACTCGTACCAGGCATCTCCTCCACTACCTGGGAGACTAGCCCCCCCTGTACCCCAGCACTCATAGTGGGCATCTCCTCCACTACCTGGGAGATTAGCTCCACATGAACCCTCTCCTGTAATCCATTACTTGTAGTGGGCATCTCCTCCACTACCTGGGAGATTAGCTCCACATGAACCCTCTCCTGTAATCCATTACTTGTAGTGGGCATCTCCTCCACTACCTGGGAGATTAGCTCCACATGTACCCTCTCCTGTACCCCAGCACTCGTACTGGGCACCTCCTCACCAGTCTGAGGAAATGGCCCTTCAGATCCATCCTTACCTTCTACAACAATATTTTTCTGCTGCATAACAACAACTTGTTCCTCAGCAACAGATGCGTGTGGCTGCTCTACCGCTGTCAGCCCACCTCTCCCTACATCAGTGGGCCCAGGCATTACGAGGACCACCTGCGCCCCTCCCTCTGCCTTCTCCCTTTTCGGCCAACACCTCCAGTGTTCAACGACTTCTTCAAAGCTTCTGCACAAAACCTGTCAGAGCTTCCTGCATGATGAAAAGTGTGTGTGAACAACTGTTTACGTTTGAGGTTTTAACCTTGGAGTGTGTGTGACTGTCACCGACCCCAGTATGACCAGGTGGTGTCTCCAGTATGACCAGGTGGTGTCTCCAGTATGACCAGGTGGTGTCTCCAGTATGACCAGGTGGTGTCTCCAGTATGACCAGGTTGTGTCTACAGTATGACCAGGTGGTGTCTCCAGTGAGACCAGGTGGTGTCTCCAGTATGATCAGGTGGTGTCTCCAGTGAGACCAGGTGGTGTCTCCAGTATCACCAGGTGGTGTCTCCAGTATGACCAGGTGGTGTCTCCAGTATGACCAGGTGGTGTCTCCAGTGAGACCAGGTGGTGTCTCCATCTCCTTTCTTGTTGTCTGTTCAGGGTCCCAATATTTCCATTTGTGAATTAAAAAGCTTTTTGTTACCAATCCATGGCTATTGTTTGCTTCAATGACTTGAGCTATCTTTGCTGTAAGAAGTGTTGCATAGCATAAGCATCTATGCGTGGTCCTCTGTAGCTCAGTTGGTGGAGCACGGAGCTTGTAACGCCAGGGTTGTGGGTTCGGGACCACTGAACCAAAGACACTGGAAACGACTTCCATACACCAAACATTTGGTGTGGATATGAACTTGGTTATACCGTTGTTGTTCAGGTCCTATTGCATGAAGAGAGGGAGTGAACAAGAAGTTAGTCTGTACATACCCACTGTCACCAAGTATGATTCCACTATGTTGTCCTCCTTCAAGCTGAGCACACAAAGAAGAATTTTGGGAAATCCTTGAGTCATGAGTTGCAACTTTCCAACGTGCAACAATGTTGGAGAACTGCGCATTGGGAGTACACACACTTTGTACATTTATTGAGAACCAGTTTTTATGATTGCTATACTCTGCTGTAGAGGGACACTCGATGGGAATATGACATCCATCTATACAGTCAATGACTCCAGGGAAGATCCCATATTCATACAACTCTACCTTGTAGTTGGCTTGGGCAGCAGCATCAGGGAACTTGATGGAATTGTCTTTCAGTTCACCTGTAGCATTGCAGACTTTGTGGACTATTCTGCATGTAGTCAGTTCACTTACACCACTCATATCTCCTGTTTCACGATGGAAGGTTCCAGATGCCAAAAACGTCAAGGTTATCAGTACTTGTAGGGAAGGAGGGATGCCTGGCTGAAGCAAACAAATGATGTCAGCTGTATTTTCTTTGTACATACGGAAACGGTCACAGAAATTGATTTCATCCAAATCATTCAGTAGATGCTCCTGTCTATAACTGCCCTTCTGTCAGGTCTTGGTGATGCTCTGTGATCATCATTGATATAGTCCAGGTAATCCATTTTCCTCCATTACCAAGGTCAACCTGGGAGCCAACATCCATTAATCTGAAGTTAAACCTACCTCTGACCAGGTTTAATTTAAGACTTCACTTAGATCTAGATTAACTTTAATCGTCCTTCTGGAAATCAAACTTTTTCATTATAGACTAGAGCAAATCTGAGACTATTTTTAGCCATGTTTAAGAAATGCCATTTCAGTTAGTCCAGTTTAAACTTCAAAAGGCACTCGCACATCTGAGCTGTCTTTTTTGCAGGTGCCTGGTAACAGTTCAATAAGATGAGAAAAAAGAGAAGAAACCCACACACTGATCTTGATAGTATCACTGCTCTTGATAGTATCACTGCTCTTGATAGTATCACTGCTCTTGATAGTATCACTGCTCTTGATAGTATAAATGCTGTTGATAGTATCACTGCTCTTGATAGTATCACTGCTGTTGATAGTATCAATGCTGTTGATAGTATCACTTCTGTTGATAGTATCAATGCTGTTGATAGTATCACTGCTGTTGATAGTATCAATGCTGTTGATAGTGTCACTGCTGTTGATAGAATATATGTAGTTGATAGTATCAATGCTGTTGATAGTATCACTGCTCTTGATAGTATCACTGCTCTTGATAGTATCACTGCTGTTGATAGTATCTATGTAGTTGATAGTATCAATGCTGTTGATAGTATCACTGCTCTTGATAGTATCACTGCTCTTGATAGTATCACTGCTGTTGATAGTATCACCGCTCTTGATAGTATCACTGCTCTTGATAGTATCACTGCTGTTGATAGTATCACTGCTGTTGATAGTATCACTGCTCTTGATAGTATCACTGCTCTTGATAGTATCACTTCTGTTGATAGTATCAATGCTGTTGATAGTATCACTGCTCTTGATAGTATCACTGCTGTTGATAGTATCACTGCTGTTGATAGTATCACTGCTGTTGATAGTATCACTGCTGTTGATAGTATCACTGCTCTTGATAGTATGACTGCTCTTGATAGTATCAATGCTGTTGATAGTATCAATGCTGTTGATAGTATCACCGCTGTTGATAGTATCAATGTAGTTGATAGTATCACTGCTCTTGATAGTATAACTGCTCTTGATAGTATCACTGCTCTTGATAGTATCAATGATGTTGATAGTATCACTGCTCTTGATAGTATCACTGCTGTTGATAGTATCACCGCTCTTGATAGTATCACTGCTCTTGATATTATCACTGCTGTTGATAGTATCACTGCTGTTGATAGTATCAATGTAGTTGATAGTATCAATGCTGTTGATAGTATCACTGCTCTTGATAGTATCAATGCTGTTGATAGTATCACTGCTCTTGATAGTATCAATGCTGTTGATAGTATCACTGCTGTTGATAGTATCAATGTAGTTGATAGTATCACTGCTCGTGATAGTATCACTGCTCTTGATAGTATCACTGCTGTTGATAGTATCACTGCTCTTGATAGTATCACTGCTGTTGATAGTATCACCGCTCTTGATAGTATCACTGCTCTTGATAGTATCACTGCTGTTGATAGTATTAATATGCCATTTAGCAGACGCTTTTATCCAAAGCGACTCTCAGTCATGCGTGCATACATTTTTTGTGTTTGGGTGGTCCCGGGGATCGAACCCACTACCTTGGCGTTACAAGCGACGTGCTCTACCAGCTGAGCTACAGAGGACCACGTATGATAGTATCACTGCTGTTGATAGTATCAATGCTGTTGATAGTATCACTGCTCTTGATAGTATCAATGCTGTTGATAGTATCACTGCTGTTGATAGTATCAATGCTGTTGATAGTATCACTGCTGTTGATAGTATCAATGTATTTGATAGTATCAATGCTGTTGATAGTATCACTGCTCTTGATAGTATCACTGCTCTTGATAGTATCACTGCTCTTGATAGTATCAATGCTGTTGATAGTATCACTGCTCTTGATAGTATCACTGCTGTTGATAGTATCATCGCTCTTGATAGTATCACTGCTCTTGATAGTATCACTGCTCTTAAATAAGCTTTACGTATCGGCCTCAAGGTCTTTGTCAGAACTTTTGTGATTTTTTTTAATTAGCACCCTTATGTAGACATAGCCATGTCTGAGAAATAACATTTCATTTAGTCCAGTTCAAAAGTTTAGTCTAGGATTAATCTGTGTCAGTGAACCCACCCATCATGTTTATCGTGTGTATATGACAAATAAACCATCTTTTTGAACTTGAACTTAGAAGGGAAGGGGGAGGGCAGCCAGAAAGGGAGGGGAAAAGTTGGCCAGCTAAATTACAGTATGTGTCCTCAAATGTTATGTCATCTAAACATCTCACATTAGCTGGAAGAACTGACAAATGTAATGAATCATAGAGGTCTTATAACTTATTCCGTTCTACAGGTCCATTGTTTTGTCCCATGTCTCTTTATATTCATGTTCCCTGGGGGCTATGTAGCTGTATTGAAATCACCATATTCATGTACCCTGGGGGCCATGTAGCTGTATTGAAATCACCATATTCATGTACCCTGGGGGCCATGTAGCTGTATTGGAATCACCATATTCATGTACCCTGGGGGCCATGTAGCTGTATTGAAATCTCCATATTCATGTACCCTGGGGGCCATGTAGCTGTATTGAAATCACCATATTCATGTACCCTGGGGGCCATGTAGCTGTATTGAAATCACCCTATTCATGTACCCTGGGGGCTATGTAGCTGTATTGAAATCACCATATTCATGTACCCTGGGGGCTATGTAGCTGTATTGAAATCACCATATTCATGTACCCTGGGGGCCATGTAGCTGTATTGAAATCACCATATTCATGTACCCTGGGGCCATGTAGCTGTATTGAAATCACCATATTCATGTACCCTGGGGGCCATGTAGCTGTATTGAAATCACCCTATTCATGTACCCTGGGGGCCATGTAGCTGTATTGAAATCACCATATTCATGTACCCTGGGGGCTATGTAGCTGTATTGAAATCACCATATTCATGTACCCTGGGGGCCATGTAGGGCTCTGTACTGTAGCTTCTTATCTGTCATGGCTGTTTATTATGTTTATTATTGTCATGTCCCTGCTTTTATTCTATTTTACTGCTGCTCTTTAATTATTTTTTATTTTGTATTTGTTATTTATCAATTTTTTACCGAACACTTTAAAAATATATATTTTTTATTTTTATTCTTAAAAACTGCATTGTTGGTTAAGGGCTTGTAAGTAAGCATTTCACTGTAATGTCTAGACATGTTGTATTCGGCGCATGTGGCAAATAACATTTGGTTTGATTTGATGTTTGGAGTTCTGTTGCGCTGTTATGTGGACACTTGAATTTTATTTTCCTGTTGTGTTGCCCTGGTCATGTCAGTATACAGTAACTTTAAAGAGCAACTGCAGTTAAAAACCAACGTATCATTTAGCAAACAGCCTATGTGGCATCGATATGAGTCAGAGACATTTATTCTACTGTCAAAATTATCTGCAAAGTGTAAATAGGATAATTTTGGTCATAAAGTCAGTCTTGTCCAAAACTGAGTTTAGTGAGACTTGTGGTTGTGACTGCATCACAACGTAAATGAAGGTTGCCCACATGACCACACCAAGTAATAATCAATTCAGAATGCAACTGCACCCGACCATATCGTAATGCCTGGGGTAAATTTGGGTTGACTTTGGATATCCCTATGGGGCTAGTTAGGGACCATCAGTAAATTACACCATGTACATGGGACAACATGTTAAAATTCCAATAGCTCCAAATTTGGATTGCAAAACTAGAGAGACATCAGACAAGACACAGAGACAGCAACAGAAGAATATGATATGATGGAGAGAGACACCAGACAAGACACAGATACAGCAACAGAAGAATAGGATATGATGGAGAGAGACATCAGACAAGACACAGAGACAGCAACAAAGAGAGACTGCAACCCTGCTCGGGAAGAGCTTAACGACTTGTGATTGTTGGGGCACGTTTGGCAGGAGCTTCAGTGATGAAGAATGCTGAACTTGATGATGTTTCACAATATGCCATGGCCATCTCAGTCACCAGGTCTCAACCCAATTGAAGACAACCATCAACAAAACACTAAATTATGGAATTTCTTGTGGAAGAATGATGTCACATCCCTCCAATACAGTTCAAGACACTTTTTTTATTTTTTTTGTGTCTTTTTTTACCTTGACAATAAACATTTTAATGAACCACAAACACTTGATGTTTAGGGATGGCACACATAGGGAGACCGTTTGTGTTCCTTCTCACATATGCACCTAGGAAGATGCAGTGTTTCTCAACCTGTCATTTTACATAATGTTGCAAGACACATACCATCAAATGAATCCATAGACTTTTGTCCATATTTACAGAAGGCTGTCATTTCACAAATTGTTCCTATATTGAAAGGACATAGGGAAAATAAAGTCAAACATTTCAATACATAACAAAATAATAAAAACAATCACAGCATTACTCAGTCTTAATGTATTTTAACCATATTAACCAGTTTAATCAAATTGTTTTCATTTGGAACACTAAATCAGAACTACATTTGGAGTTCCAGACCCTTGTAGAATGTATGCCAAGGCACATTGTAAGAGCTATAAAGAGACAGGGAGTGGGAGAGAGAACAGGTAGAACCTGATATGGAAATGAGCAGAACAAACTAAAGGAACTTTCCACCACCGAATGATCATTCCAGACTCTACTTCTATTGAGAGACATATAAAAGGTAAGACGACGATTGTTATGTGTAATAATATAGTTGATGATATTGTTATGTGTATTAATATAGTTGATGATATTGTTATGTGTAGTCATATAGTTGATGATATTGTTATGTGTATTCATATAGTTGATGATATTGTTATGTGTATTAATATAGTTGATGATATTGTTATGTGTAATAATATAGTTGATGATATTGTTATGTGTATTAATATAGTTGATGATATTGTTATGTGTATTCATTTAGTTGATGATATGTTTTGTGGACAGTGTTATAATAGGCCTACTCTCCTTAAAATGTTTTGGATATAAATTAGATGCGTGGGGTGAATTCGTTCTGTTTCCATCTGTGTGCCCCAGGGTGATCGCTCTTACACTATCTAGAATCTAAAAGGGTTATTTGGCTGTCCCCATAGGAGAACCCTTTGCAGAACTATTTTTGGTCCTAGGTAGAACCCTTTTGGGTTCCATGAAGAAGCCTTTCCACAGAGGGTTCTACATGGAAGCCAGAAGGGTTTTACCTGGAACCCAAAAGCGTTCTCCTGTGGGGACAACCAGAGGACCCTTTTGGAACTCTTTTTTCTAAGAGTGTACTGTATCATAGGTCTATACACTTGTCTTCTCAAAACAGGCTTAAAACACAACAAGCAACAACATTTTCTCTTTCTAATCTACTGTTAACGCTTTTCACTCAGGAAGGTATGTTGTGTGAAAGAGAGACTAATAAATACTGTGGAAAGACTAACAACAACTTACACTTTCTCAAAACAGGTTGTGTGTGTTCATTAGTGCCCACCGTAGCAAAACGTTTGGCAACAGAAACCGTTTAGGTCACGTTGTACAGCGTTTGGAGTAAACTGTTTATGCAACATTTTAAAACTGTTGGCTGCGGTGTAAACTAATGAATACGACCCATGGAGTAGCCTACAACTCGGCTGTTGATGCCTGCCTCATGCTGTAACCTGAACTTAGCCTGAGGGGTGTACTATGATGCTAGCTAGATATACTGGTTTTCTAAAGCTAGCCTCAGTTAGCTTCACATTCCAGCACAGGCCTCATCCATAGGAATGTACAGAGTGCTAATCATCAGGAAGGTGCTCTCTCAGCAGAACGGAAAATATATAATGACATGACAGTTTAATCATACAAAATGGCGCTAACTGGACGTGGGCAAGTCAGATCCAATCAGTGGAGGTTGCTGAGGGGAGGACGGCTCATATTAATGATACCATTCCACCTATTCCGCTCCAGCCATTACCACAAGCCCGTCCTCCCCAATTAAGGTGCCACCAGCCTCCTGTGAATTCAATACATCAATATTCATTGAGCATAGTTCTACATTTCACATTGAATTGCATGGAAGTTATTCTGCAGTGGGGGTGATCAAATTAAGATCCTTTACTCAGAATTTTACTTGGTGATATGGTGCTGCTAGTGATAGACAACATTTAGAGACAGAATACAGACAGAGGAGTTTACACAAAGTTTATGTACAACATTATACACAAATAGCTAGAGTGAGCATTGAGCTATAAGAGAATGAGCAGTGGATATGTCACGATCGTTGAACGGAGTGGACCAGTGCGCAGCGTGATGAGTGAACATACTTTATTTGATTCACCACACGAAACAAAACAACAAAACGATAACGTGAAGTCCTTGGTTATAATACACAACCCAACACGGAACAAGATCCCACAACACACTGTGGAAAACAGGCTGCCTAAGTATGGTCCCCAATCAAAGACAACAAGCAACAGCTGATCACGTTGCCTCTGATTGAGAACCACACCGGCCAACATAGAAACAAATGAGCTAGATAATCAACCTAGCACACAAAACACATAGAAACAACACACCCTGGCTCAACATAACAGAGTCCCAGAGCCAGGGTGTGACAGGATATACAAATGTATACAACAGGTGGGTCTAATCCTGAATGCTGATTGGTTAAAACTTCATTCCAGCCGGTGTCTATTCCACAAATTACCACCGGCTAAATCTATGACATTAAATGCCTATGTACTCTGTTCCATCTGACTGTGCAATCCACTGTCTCCACTATAAAAAGCATCTAGACATTATCTCACATTTATTTATTAGTTTTCAACAGCAGAGGTTTGTATAAACATTGCTGTCTGTCTGTCCGACATTTGCAACATTGTTTCAATATTCAAATTTGATCTCCAGCTGTCGCATAGTAATGAACGTGTCAGGAGTTGGGATGAGACAGACTGGCAGGCAGCTTTTCTCAGCCTGTCGAAATCATGAATACAAAGACATATCAATAGAAAACAGGTAAAACGAAACGAAGTGCAGCTAGTTTTCAGTCTTTCCAGCTTCTATTTGAAGCTATTGTGTTAGCTGTGTTGTTGGCTAGCTCCTCTGAACAACAGTGTCCTGACCAGAGAGCACATATTTTATGCCAGGTGAAATCGCGCATCATTAGCTCATTGTTATGGATGTATCCAAATAAATGTCACTAGAAAACAGCTTAAACAAACGCAAATGCAGCTACTTTGCTGTTATTCTGGCTGCACTGTTTGACGTGACTAAGTTAGCCGTAGTTGGCTAGCTAGCAAGCAAGGGATAAGAACGTTGCCAGCCAGTATGGCAATGGAACATTTAGAACAAACTACTGGGTCGCATCCATAGCTACAGAACAAAAAGACTGAACGACTGGGTCGCATCCATAGATACAGAACAAAAAGACTGAACGACTGGGTCACATCCATAGATACAGAACAAAAAGACTTAACTACTGGTTCGCATCCATAGATACAGAACAAAAAGACTTAACAACTGGGTCGCGTCTCTGGCAACCGAACCGATAGAACGAACGACCAGCCGGCTTGGGTAGCAACCCTAGATTTGTGTCGGGACTATATCTTGTGGAAGGATGAAATAGTAAGAAATATATTCATCAAAATAATGTTTTAAATGAAAATATGTTAATCATTATTTGAATATGTTGGTAACTCGTTGAATACAAGTGATAATGCCCTCAAAGCCGGTGTTTGGAGGATATATTGGCACAGTTTGCCTAACAAAACCCGTACCAATATATCTTCCAAACACCGGCTTCTCAGGCATTATCACTTAAATACAGTACAGTGGGTATACAGGTGATTTACATAAATATATATAAGAGAGATGAACAGAGTGCTAATGCAGTATAGTTCAGTTATTTAGTGTACAGTTCAGAGATGGCTTGATGTGGTGAGCAGCATAGAGTGTATAGTCCTTTAGTCTCTATGGGCCAGATGGTAGTGTACAGTTCAGAGATGGCTTGATGTGGTGTGCAGCATAGAGTGCATAGTCCTTTAGTCTCTATGGACCAGATGGCCAGTTGGTGAGGGCTACAGCATGGGGAAAGAAACTGTTCAGATGGGGGTCTATAACATCCAATTACATCGGTTTACAGCAGCTGACAATTGTAACGTCATTGCTAATAATGCAAACTGCCTTGGTTTAGATAAAGACATGTTCTGTACAGATGTAGGATCTTAATTGAATCACCTTGTTACAGTAGAACTAACACTTTTCGTGTATTGGAGGGTTAAAAAGGCTTCTGAAGTTTGTAATTTCCACTTTTCCACCTTTCCCTTTTGAAAAATGACCATTCATTATAATCCACATAATAATTCAAATGTCGAGTTGCTTCAGGATAAATTTCCTGCTATAGCAAACGGACTCAAATTAAGATCCTACATCTGTAGCAATATACCTGTCTTTAATGTACATGGCTATATTAGGAGGACATGATTCTCTTTACACCATTGTTTCTTGACCATTTGACATATTTTATTTACTGTTGTTTAGGCTGGTTGAATGAGTTCCCTATGAGAGGCTACTTCATCTGCAAGGAAACAGGCGGCCGCACCAGTTTCCTCATATGAAATTAAAAGTAAGTGTGTAGCCTACGCACTTACAAAGTGGCTGTTGAAACTGTGGGACACATTTCTCGGCAACATTAGAAGCCGGATAAATGTGTTGATTTGAAGGAAAGACGGGCAGACCCTGGTAAGTCTAGGCTACATAGAACTATTATATTAGAAAGTTAGGTCATTTACAGACATTCAATAGTCAGAGCAGGTTTGATATATGATCACTAATCATGCTGACCAACCTGATGGTCTCTGTTGGAAATGTGAAACGTATCATGCCTAGGCTACATGCTCTGTCCTGCTACTGGTAGGCCTGTAACGTTATGGGAACTGATCTGAACAGGTTTAGGCTGGTCATCTAGGACATGTAGGCTATAGCTGAGGTATAGACCTCCATCTGCAGAGAGAGGAGGGGGGCCCTGCCTCTAAAATGCGTCCCTCTGGGGAACATGACACCAAAGCTAAGAGGTGAGATAACAATTTTATGAAGAAGTTTATTTCTAAAATAAATAGCTATCTTAAGAGCTATCGTAAATCGCTCTGGATAAGAGCATCTGCTAAATCAGGAGTTCTCAATCCGGGGTCCACGGAGGTACTGCAGGGATAGAATTTTCACACGACACGACCACTTTACCTACTCTTCATTATTGCCTAATATAATGGAATGCATATTTCTTTAACCAATTCTGATGGTTGTTACAAGCAGAATTTTGACAATTTTACCGTTATACCAACACACTCTTCACACCCGTTTAACAACTCTAAATAGCTTTGGCATCGTAGGCATCAAGTCCCGTGTCAATAATGTTGCCTACAACGTTGCATACAATGTTCATTTTCATCTAACACATATTTCGCCCTAGATGCCTTCAATTGGCCATTTTATAGCCATGCCCAAATTAGAAGTATTTTTTAACAACGTGATGTTGCGCTCCAAAGGGATAACTTGAAATACCATGATGTAGGTAATTAAATAATCAAAAGAAAAGCGTGTTTATTATACACTTAGAAAATAAGGTTCCTTATAGAACCAAAAAGGCTTCTATCACTTCCTTAATATATGGAACCACTAAAAGTTAGATATATTTTGGGGTTCAGTGAAGAAGAACCTCTAGAGTTCTGATCAACAAAAGGTGAATGTTTTGAGGATGTGAACCCAGCAGCCCTCCAGTGGTCAGATCAAGCCCGCCTGTTTTTCCAGCGCCCGGCCCTGGATTCGAACCAGCCACCTTTCTGCCATAGGTCCATCTCCTGCCACAGCTCAAACTCTTTAGCCACTGGGCGAAAACCTGAGTTAAACTTCAGAAATAAGCATGAGTTGATCTGCCAAAATGAAGACAACATGCTATGCAGACATACATGGTATCACTTATACATAATTATTATACATAAATCATTGCCAAAAGCACAAGACATATTGTTGCATGTAGGTCTATATTATTTCTGGATTGATCATATAGAAATATAAAACATTATTTTAACTACTCCAAAGCAATTACATGTGGTGCAGGAACCACTGACTCACTGCATTATTCTATAGTATTATCAAGACACCTGCTGTTAATTCTTAACTGGTTAGGACAGCTCATGAGGTGTCCTAAATATCTGCCGACTAGGTGGGACTAGAGACTTCATGCATAGCTTTAATTTATACCCATAAGAGTAAAATGTATTTATTCTCATCAAGACCAATTTTCTACTCTGAGACTTTGTGGATATGGGCCCAGATCTCAAAACTTTGAATGTTTGTTTTACATATAAAAAATAAATAAATGAATATTACTAATGTAAGCCACTGTAAAGACTGGGTTTGGTTTATTTTGTTGCTCTGCTCATGTCCGAGTTCTGGATTTGCCCGCGTCCCCGTACAGAACTGTCGTCCGGTGTCGTCCACAACGTCCGGTGTGGCGCCAGGATATTGTCCAGTTAGGAGCAGAGTGGGCTGAAGTGATCTTGGGGAATAACGACAGAGTTCGTTTCAGTGTTGAGATGCCGGAGTTTATTGTTCAATTTGCTTTTTGATTAAGGACAGCATGTATATAGTTAACACTGTAGGCTTACCTCAAGTAACATATTATTATCAAGGTTATTGATACTTGGTGAGAGGGTTACTGCTCCCCTGAGTACACATTGTGTTCACCGAACATGTAAGCGATGGCTGGCGGATATCCATCAAACGTTAAACCGTTTCTGGTCATGGTTAACCATATTTGTTTTCAGAAAAGGGTGTACAACATAAACAAAACACATGTCCCTGTCCTCTTTTTCAAGATGTGGCTGATTTAAACAGCCAGAATAAATTTTTTAATTAAGAAATAACAATTTGTCTTTGACGATTTGTTGTTTCTAAATGGCTGCTGAGTAATTTGATATGTATCGAAACCTTTGTTCAGGCATCAAATTGAGCGAATGCTGCGCAGGTTCACTGAGTTGCAAACCAAATGGGTATAATGGGGTGATTGTTGTCTAATCGGGTGGTCTAGCTAATGGATTTGTAGATCTGACACAGTTCCTACCTCAGATTATGAGCCTAGCAAGTGTCATGAATGAGTTATGTAGTACCCACATACGGCCACAGGGAGGAGCAAGAGAGCTATAAACCCATACTGTTTTTTGCCTTAAAAACAGTAAACCTAACAATCAATCAATCAAAAGTATTTATAAAGCCCTTTGTACTTCAGCAGATGTCACAAAGTGCAATACAGAAACTCTAACCCTACGTATATCCTATTTTAGCCTCAACCCTAGGTATAACGTATTTTAACCTTAACCCTTAACCCTAATTCTATTTTAGCCTTAACCCTAACCCCTAACCCTAGTTATAACCTATTTTAGCCTTAACCTTAACCCTAATTCTAGGGTAGGGTAGCCTAGAACACTTTTAGAAACTATTTTAGTAATAATATTATCTTAGTAAATACAATTATAGTACTAAAGAGAATTTAAAATTTTTTGTTAATCAAAACCTGTCAAACATTTGGCTTTTTTTTTGTTATTAGTTATTTATATTTATATGAACACTTGATAAATAAGACACTTTTGTTTTATTTTTCAAATGTTGCTTGAACTGGGTGACCTAGTAACCTCTGTGTGAAAGTCCAGCAATTGGTGTGGGATAGGTGGGGCAGGTTTGAGACTGATCTAAGGAATTAACAAGAAAAATACACTTTATTCTCAGCTGCCTCACCAATGTCTGTACGTGAATTAATAACTTTGATTTGCTAAATATTTCCAATGTATGGCAGCATAAGACAACGAAGCATCAGTTATAGGCTACAAGCAGCAATATGATTGACATAAAATAGCATGCAACCAAATACTATATGTCCCATGATTTTCTAAAATGGTCACTCATTACTTTAGTTAGCTATATATCTCGTATTAGGCCTGTGATGCTTTTGGAAGAGCAATTAAATAGTGACTATAGCAGGTGTTGAACCCCTGGTAAATAATCACTAGTCAGATGCGCTAACCACAACCCTAGTATACATGCATTATAAAATATTGGGAGTAAACTACCTCGGAATAGATAAGACAAGAGTGCGTCTTCCAGCCCGCCATTAAATTTCATCATGCAACCCTCCCGGTTAGCAAATGTACCTCAACATGCCCCTCGCTTGTGCTAGAAGGCAGAGTGCTCGCTGCTGGTTGATGAATCTGACAATGAATGTACTAGGAAAATACGTTTTTCTCGACCAGATATGCCTAAATTAATGTTCAGGCTTATTGATCATCGTTATAGTAATGAAGTATAATTTCAAAACATGAGCATAAAAACAGCTAATAATAATAAACATGAATCATCATTATATTACTTCACAGTAATCTGTTAAATGCTTTTTCAGTCGTTCCTCTTGCGTTAGCAGTGTGGAAAGGGACAGTAAAAGCGTGTGCAGGAGTTTTCCTGTGAGGGGGAGTGGTGGTGTATCCAGGGAGAAAACTAAACTAACCTTCTGAAATGTCATTCATGGTCTTATGCTGCCATCTATTGGAATTATTTAGAAACTGCAGTAGTACTGAATAAAGTGTATATCCTTACTAAAGTAGTAATTACTCAGAATTACAAAATATGACATTTTCTAGTTCATTTTACCACTTACAACCATAAAATAACCATTTATAGCATGACAAACAATGAAACTGACATAAACCAAAACACCATACATTTAGTTAACTATATATATATATATATATATATATATATATATATATATGTATATATATATATATATATATATATATATATATATATATATATATATATATATATATATATATATATATATTTATATATATACTATTTATTTAGATGGGTGACATTATCTGCCAAAGTAACACCACTGTAGATAAAGAAGAGCTCTCCAGTAGGTGTACCAAGTAGATGAGAGATGTAATGTTTGTCTCTGTTGTGTTGAAGCCCAATCAAGCAGGAGAGACCAGCCTCCCCTGTACCCAGCTGTGTGTCCATGAAGAGTGACTCGTCTATGGCTCACCCTCTATACTTCCGAGAGGGAGACTTTTCTACTGAACAAAGGTAAGAAGAACTCATGGGTCATGGTCAGTTAAACAACACTGTCTCTAGTCATTTCTCCTCTCCCATTTTACCATTTCGTTTTGTTGTTTTCATAATCCATAGGCTAAACCTTTTTTCCATTTTCATAGTCCTGAAACAATATTAAACTAACACAACATTCCCTGTGTGTGTGTGTGTGTGTGTGTGTGTGTGTGTGTGTGTGTGCACTCCCTGGATGAGGAGATGTAATCTCTATCCTGATTGCCTAGTCACTTTTACCCCTACCTACATGTACATATTACCTCAACTACCTGGTACCCCTGGACATTGACTCAGTACTGGTACTCCTTGTATATAGTCTAGTTATTACCTCAATTACCTGGTACCCCTGTACATTGACTCAGTACTGGTACTCCTTGTATATAGTCTAGTTATTACCTCAACTACCTCATTCCCCTGCACATTGACTCAGTACTGGTACTCCTTGCATATAGTCTAGTTATTACCTCAACTATCTGGTACCCCTGCACATTGACTCAGTACTGGTACTCCTTGTATATAGTCTAGTTATTACCTCAACTACCTGGTACCCCTGCACATTGACTCAGTACTGGTACTCCTTTATATAGTCTAATTATTACCTCAACTACCTGGTACCCTTGCACGGGTGGAGATTATAAACTCAGCAAAAAAAGGAATGTCCTCACACTGTCAACTGCATTTATTTTCAGCATACTTAACATGTGTAAATATTTGAATGAACATAACAAGATTCAACAACTGAGACATAAACTGAACAAGTTCCACAGACATGTGACTAACAGAAATTGAATAATGTGTCCCTGAACAAAGGGGGAGTCAAAATCAAAAGTAACAGTCAGTATCTGGTGTTGCCACCAGCTGCATTAAGTACTGCAGTGCATCTCCTCCTCATGGACTGCACCAGATTTGCCCGTTCTTGCTGTGTAATGTTATCCTATGCTTCCACCAAGGCACCTGCAAGTTCCCAGACATTTCTGGGGGGAATGGCCCTAGCCCTCACCCTCCGATCCAACAGGTCCCAGATGTGCTCAATGGGATTGAGATCCGGGCTCTCCGCTGGCCATGGCAGAACACTGACATTCCTGTCTTGCAGGAAATCACGCACAGAACGAGCAGTATGGCTGGTGGCATTGTCATGCTGGAGGGTAATGTCAGGATGAGCCTGCAGGAAGGGTACCACATGAGGGAGGAGGATGTCTTCCCTGTAACACACAGCGTTGAGATTGCCTGCAATGACAACAAGCTCAGTCCGATGATGCTGTGACACACTGCCCCAGACCATGATGGACCCTACACCTCCAAATCGATCCCGCTCCAGAGTACAGGCCTCAGTGTAACACTCATTCCTTCGACGATAAACGAGAATCCGACCATCACCCCTGGTGAGACAAAACCGCGACTCGTCAGTGAAGAGCACTTTTTGCCAGTCCTGTCTGGTCCTGCGACTGTGGGTTTGTGACCATAGGCGACGTTGTTGCCGGTGATGTCTGGTGAGGAACTGCCTTACAACAGGGCTACAAGCCCTCAGTCCAGTCTCTCTCAGCCTACTGCGGACAGTCTGAGCACTGATGTAGGGATTGTGAGTTCCTGGTGTAACTCGAGCAGTTGTTGTTGCCATCCTGTACCTGTCCCACAGGTGTGATGTTCGGATGTACCGATCCTGTGCAGGTGTTCTTACACGTGGTCTGCCACTGCGAGGACGATCAGCTGTCCGTCCTGTCTCCCAGTAGCGCTGTCTTAGGCGTCTCACAGTACGGACATTGCCATTTATTGTCCTGGCCACATCTGCAGTCCTCATGCCTCCTTGCAGCATGCCAAAGGCACGGTCACACAGATTAACAGGGACCCTGGGCATCTTTCTTTTGGTGTTTTTCAGAGTCAGTAGAAAGGCCTCTTTAGTGTCCTAGGTTTTCATTACTGTGACCTTAATTGCCTACCGTCTGTAAGCTGTTAGTGTTTTAACGACCGTTCCACAGGTGCATGTTCATTAATTGTCTATGGTTCATTGAACATGCATGGGAAACAGTGTTTAAACCCTTTACAATGAAGATCTGTGAAGTTATTTGGATTTTTACGAATTATCTTTGAAAGACAGGGTCCTGAAAAAGGGACGTTTCTTTTTTTGCTGAGTTTATGAGTTCATGGCCATTATTGCCAGATCATTCTTCAAGATGTTCAAATATTCATAGATGACCAGCAGGGTCAAATAATAATCACTGTGGTTATAGAGGTTGCAACAGGTCAGCACCTCAGGAGTAAATGTCAGTTGCCTTTTCATAGTCCAGTATTCAGAAGTCGATACAGCAAGTGTGGTAGAGAGGGAGAGAGAGAGAGAGGGAGATAGAGAGGGGGGGAGAGAGGGAGAGAGAGAGGGTCAAAACAGCAGGTTCTGGTCAAAACAGCAGGTTCGGGACAAGGTAGCACGTCCGGTGAACAGGTCAGGGTTCCATAGCCGCAGGCAGACCAGTAGAAACTGGATAAGCAGCACGACAAGGTTGGACGTCCGGTGGAGCATGTATCGATACTGATAGGATCGAAAGAAAGGGAGTGCTGCTCTCAGATCAGCTTTCTCCATTCAAATATTTCCTTAACATTAATAGAACTCAATTGATTGAACATGAAATGTATTTTAATTTGATTGAAATAGGCCTATAGCCTACTGTTTATATTTTAATGCAGTTATCTCGGTTTTCATTTGAAGCATCATTTTATACGTTGCTTGTTTGCATCAATTGCAAAGACATTTGCAACTTTGTATTTGTAGTCAACTTTGTTCTGAATTTATCAGCGGTCACAGAGAGATGGATAAACTATGTGATTCTATGTTTAGGGGAGATCTTCTATGTTTAATGTGAAGCGGGTGGGCAAAAAAAGCTTCTAACGATTCACAACTCAAAACAATATTAAACAAACACAACATTACCTGTGTGTGTGTGTGTCTGTGAGTGTGTGTGTGTGTGTGTGCACTCCCTGGATGAGGAGATGTAATCTCATGTTTTGTCCACAGAAACCAACAGGAGAGATCAGAGTCAGAGATTCTCAGTGGTCAGTCTTCCCAGAGTCATGAAACAGACCTGGCCTCCATATTCAGTGTATGTGGTCCTGTTATGTACATTTGTTTTTGTTTACCTCAAGTAAAGTTGATCTGTCAATCATTCATTCATGTGTTAATGAGAAAGCATTTAGTCTCTTGCTTAACTTATTTACTTGATTTATTTCAGTTGCTTGAAGAGAATATTATAACATTTGTGAAGAACGAGCTGAAGATGTTCAAGAGGATTCTTAGTCCAGAACTCCCAGAAGGCTTTGAGAGTCAGAAGCAGGATAAGGAAGTGGTGGATGCTGAAGATGAGAAGCAGGAGAGCAGTGCCAGAGAGGGGGCTCTGAAGATCACACTGCACGTCCTGAGGAAAATGAACCAGAAGGAGCTTGCTGACACACTGGAGAAAAGTAAGAGCTGTCTGCCTCATGTTGAATGCTGTTTTAGAACATTTAAAAGCTGTAGCTAAAGTACAGCTAAAGTAGCTGTGTAACTAAATGATATTGTAGCAGCCTTAACGCAACACCTAGTGACCTCATCAAGTAGCAGCAGGGATGTGTTGTGTTGATTAATTGAGAGAGAGAGAGAGAGAGAGAGAGAGAGAGAGAGAGAGAGAGAGAGAGAGAGAGAGAGAGAGAGAGAGAGAGAGAGAGAGAGAGAGAGAGAGAGAGAGAGAGAGAGAGAGAGAGATATAATACCAATAATAATATAATCAGTCACACTAGTCTGTAATGCATTATGAAAACATTTACACATTTATACAGTCAATTAAGCGAAGCAATGATTATAATTAAAAAATGTATAACAGTCCTAGAATACTGTAGGCATTAAAACAGACGTAATATTAATATCCTCTGTGTTATTTCTTCATTCAGATGAGCTTGCTGTGATTTGCCAACGTGAACTCAAATCTAATCTAAAGAAGAGGTTTCAATGTGTATTTGAGGGGATCGCTAAACAAGGAAACCCAACACTTCTCAATAAGTGTCACACCCTGGCTCTGGGACTCATTATGTTGAGCCAGGGTGTGTGCATTCTATGTGTTTATTTCTATGTTGGTAGTTCTGTTGTGTCTATTTCTAGGTTGTTGTATTTGGTTGTTCAAATGACTCCCAATCGGAGGTAACGAGTGTCAGCTGTCGGCTCGTTATCTCTGATTGGGAGCCATATTTAAACTGTCAGTGTTCACCTTAGGGTTGTGGGTTTTTGTTCCGTATCAGTCTTTGTCACTGTGGACTTCACGTATCGTCATTGTTTGTTGTTTTGGTGTTCTATACTTTAATATAATAAAGTCATGTTCGCTCAACGCGCTGCGCTTTGGTCTCCCTCATTGGACGGTCGTGACAGAAAAACCCACCAAAAAAGGACCAAGCAGCGTGTCCAGGAGCGAGGAGACTGGACATGGGAGGAAGCGCCGGGTAAGGAGATCGAGAGGCTGGCGATGGCCCAGGTGGGCAAATCGTGGTCCTGGGAGGACATGCTCGGGGGCAAGGGACCTTGGGGGAGGATCAAGGCCCTGGCGAGAGAGGAGCAACGGCGTCAGCAGGGCCATCGTCGGAAGGACGAGAGGCAACCCCAAAAAGTTTTTTGGGGGGGGCACATGGCTTGGGCGGCTGGGCAGCAGGAGGCTGCCACAGGGAGACGTGGAGAGAAGGCTACCGGATTACGGGAGCCATTGGCGAGTAGAGGGAGGGAAGCAGTTGAGGCACGGCGTGAGAGACTGAGGTGTGTTACCAGTCCGGTCCGGCCCGTTCCTGATCCCCGGTTAAGGCCAGTGGTGTGTGTTCCCAGTACGGACCGGCCTGTTCCTACTCCACGCACCAAGCCCACGGTGTGCGTCGCCAGTCCAGCCCGGCCGGTTCCTGCTCCACGTACTAAGCCTACGGTGTACGTCGCCAGCCCAGCCCGGCCTGTTCCTGCTTCTCGCATCAAGCCTACGGTGTGCGTCGCCAGCCCAGCCCGGCCTGTTCCTGCTCCACGCACAGAACCTACGGTGTGCGTCGCCAGCCCAGCCCGGCCTGTTCCTGCTCCACGCACTAAACCTACGGTGTGCGTCGCCAGCCCGACCCGGCCTGTTCCTGCCACTCGCACCAAACCTACGGTGCGCGTCGTCAGCCCGGTCCGGCCTGTTCCTGCCACCCGCACCAAGTCTGCGGTGCGCGTCGCCAGCCCGACCCGGCCTGTTCCTGCCACTCGCACCAAACCTACGGTGCGCGTCGCCAGCCCGGTCCGGCCTGTTCCTGCCACCCGCACCAAGTCTACGGTGCGCGTCGCCAGCCCGACCCGGCCTGTTCCTGCCACTCGCACCAAACCTACGGTGCGCGTCGCCAGCCCGGTCCGGCCTGTTCCTGCCACTCGCACCAAGCCAAGGGTGCGAGTCGTCAGCCTGGTCCAGCCCGTTCCTGCTACTCGCACCAAGCCAGGGGTACGAGTCGTCGGCCTGGTCCAGCCCGTTCCTGCTACTCGCACCAAGCCAAGGGTGCGAGTCGTCAACCTGGTTCAGCTCGTCCCTGCTACTCGCACCAAGCCAAGGGTGCGAGCCGTCAGCCTGATCCAGCCCACTCCTGCTACTCGCACCAAGCCAGGGATGCGAGTCGTCAGCCTGGGGAGGCCCGTTCCGGCTCCACGCATCAAGCCTAGGGTGCGTTTCGTCGGCCCTGTCCGGCCCGTTCCTGCTCCCCGCACCAAGTCTGTGGTGCGTTTCGTCAGCCCTGTCCGGCCCGGTCCCGCTCTCCGCACCAAGTCAAGGGTGCGCTTCGTCAGCCCGGTCCGGCCCATTCCTGCTCCCCGCGCCAAGGCAGTGGTGCGCGTCGTCAGCCTGGTAAGGCCCGTTCGTCCTCCACGCACCAAGCCAGGGGCGCGTGTCGTCAGTCCGGCTCCGGCCAGCGGGGCTAGACAGGACCAGGGGTACTTTGGGGGGTTGCAGAGGAGGTGGGGATCAAGGCCGGAGCCAGAGCCACCGCAGAGGAGGTATGCCCGCCCAGCCCTCCCTTGTTTAGCCCGTATTGAGGCGCGGTCGCAGTCCGCGCCTTTAGGGGGGGGTACTGTCACACCCTGGCTCTGGGACTCAATATGTTGAGCCAGGGTGTGTGCATTCTATGTGTTTATTTCTATGTTGGTAGTTCTGTTGTGTCTATTTCTAGGTTGTTGTATTTGGTTGTTCAAATGACTCCCAATCGGAGGTAACGAGTGTCAGCTGTCGGCTCGTTATCTCTGATTGGGAGCCATATTTAAACTGTCAGTGTTCACCTTAGGGTTGTGGGTTTTTGTTCCGTATCAGTCTTTGTCACTGTGGACTTCACGTATCGTCATTGTTTGTTGTTTTGGTGTTCTATACTTTAATATAATAAAGTCATGTTCGCTCAACGCGCTGCGCTTTGGTCTCCCTCATTGGACGGTCGTGACAATAAGATCTACACAGAGCTCTACATCACAGAGGGTGGAACAGGAGAGGTCAATAATGAACATGAGCTGAGACAGATTGAGACAACAACCAGGAAACAAGCAACACCAGAGACTGCAATCAAATGTAACGACATCTTCAAACCCTTAACTGGACAAGACAAACTTATCAGAACTGTGCTGACAAAGGGAGTCGCTGGCATTGGAAAAACAGTCTCTGTGCAGAAGTTCATTCTGGACTGGGCTGAAGGAAAAGCAAATCAGGATGTCCAATTTGTATTTTCATTCCCTTTTCGGGAGCTGAATTTGATGAAAATGGAAAAACACACTTTGATTAAACTTCTCAATCACTTCTCAATGGAAACCAAAGAATCAAGAATCTCCAACTACGACAAGTACAAAGTTCTGTTCATCTTTGATGGTCTGGATGAGTGCCGACTGCCCCTAGACTTCCAGAAGAACAAGATCTGTTGTGACGTCACAGAGTCAACCTCAGTGGATGTTCTGCTGACAAACCTCATCAAGGGAAATCTGCTTCCCTCTGCTCTCCTCTGGATAACTACCCGACCTGCAGCAGCCAATAAGATCCCTTCAGCGTGTGTTGACCAGGTGACAGAGGTACGAGGGTTCAATGACCCACAGAAAGAGGAGTACTTCAGGAAGAGATTCAGTGATCAGGACCTGGCCAGCAGAATCATCTCACACATAAAGACATCAAGGAGCCTCCACATCATGTGCCACATTCCAGTCTTCTGTTGGATTTCTGCAATAGTCCTTGAACACATGCTGAAACATAAGAGAGAAGAGATGCCCAAGACTCTGACTGAGATGTACTCACACCTTGTGGAGTTTCATACCAAACAGAAGAATGAAAAGTATCTTGGGAAAGAAGAGACAGGTCCACACTGGAATAAAGAGAGCATTCTGTCACTGGGAAAACTGGCTTTTCAACAGCTTGTGAATGGCAATCTGATTTTCTATGAAGAAGACCTGAAAGAGACTGGCATTGATGTCAATGAAGCCTCAGTGTACTCAGGATTGTGCACACAGCTCTTTAAAGAGGAATGTGGGCTGTACCAGGACAAGGTGTACTGCTTCGTGCATCTGAGCATTCAGGAGTTTCTGGCTGCTGTATATGTGTTCCTCTCATTCATCAACAACAATGACAATCTAATGGCCAAACCTCAATCAACGTCCAGGAACTTTTGTGTGAGGATCAGACACAAGCGTAAAGGTACCTTATACAAGAGTGCTGTGGATGAAGCCTTACAAAGTGAGACAGGAAACCTGGACCTGTTCCTCCGCTTCCTTTTGGGCCTCTCACTGGAGTCCAATCAGAAGCACTTACGAGGTCTACTGACAAAGACAAGAAGCAGCTCACAGAGCCATGAAGAAACAGTCAAGTACATCAAGGAGAAGATCAGGGAGAATCCCTCTCCAGAGAGGTGCATCAATCTGTTCCACTGTCTGAATGAACTGAATGACCATTCTTTAACCCTCCTGTTATGTTGTGGGTCAATTTGACCCGTTTCCACTTTTGCGTTGTCTAAAATACTAGTTAACCACTCTTTTTCGCCATGAAATTACATGACTTTTCCTCATTTAGGGTCATGAACCTAACTGCAAAATGTGGACACACTGATGTGTTGTGGAATGTCTGTGTACATTTTGTATACAAACATGATGTTGTGGGTCATTTTGACCCGGAGGCTTTCATGTGTATATATATTTGCACAGGTGCAAAACAAAAAAGTGTCTTTGATGTATTTTGTTTTGACTGGTCCTGGTTGCACTTTTAGAATTGTGTTTGGGTTAAAAAGGGCTTTCCCAAGCTTCTCCTCAGTGTGAGAGCAGCAGGTCCCTGACACAGACACTCAAAAATGAGCTCCAAAAGATTTTCAATCAATGAAGTCTTATCACAAATTCTGGACTGTGACAGTGAAAAAGAAGAAGAGGTTTCAGAGACAGAGGATATTTCAGAGATAGAGGACAATGCTGTTGATGATCCAGATTTTGTCTTCATTGAAGAGGATTCAGAGGAGGAGTCTGCCGTACCATCCCCTACATCAGATGAGAGACAGAGCATGCAACAAGCATCATCAAGAGAAGAGAAGACATGGAAGTCTAAAGATGGTCATATTGAATGGTCACCGTCACCACAACGAGGTCAAGGTAGACTCTCAGCTTCCAATGTAATAAAAATGGTTCCAGTGGATACAGGCAGTGGCAAGAAACGGAAAAGATGCCAGCTCTGCCCTCCTCGACAAGACAGTAAAACAAGCACCACTTGTGTAGAATGCAATAAATACATCTGCAGAAAGCACACACACACATTGTGTTCAACATGTAGAGAGAAAGACTGAAGGGATAATATGGACCAATAGGGGGAAAAACCTACTTGGGGAAACTGAAAAATCTTGTTTGTGAGAAAGGAAATATGTTTAACAAATAGTTCTTAAATATTGTTTTAAAAAAAATAAAAAGTATTGTATTTCTTCTTTCTGAAATGTTGATAAGACAAAATAAAGTTGTTTCTGTTTTTACTTAATTCTTTGACTGTCTTGAGTGTGTTTAAACTGTGCGGGTCAATTTGACCCGTAACATAATGGATGTCATTTTTTTCCAGCAAAGCACAAGGGCTAGTGGAGGATATCCAAAGCTACCTGAGATCAGGAAGTCTCTCAGAAGAAGAACTGTCACCTGCACAGTGGTCAGCGCTGGTCTTTGTGTTGCTGACTTCAGAAAAGGAGCTGGATGTGTTTGACCTGAAGAAATACTCCAGATCAGAGGAAGGTCTTCTGAGGCTGCTGCCAGTGGTCAAAGCCTCCAGAGCCGCTCTGTGAGTACATAAAATGACATTTAAGTACTAATCATCAGGAAGAAATATTCAGTTTAGAGAAATATATGTATTATTGAAAAACATATTGAATCAATGCATTGATGTTCACATTAGTTTAACAATATGACCGTACCATTCTAGGAGACGGAAGATGAATCTATATGTTGTTTAAGAGAATAAACCAAATGCATCTGCCATTGTCCTTCTACACTACTGGTTAAATTAACAGTGTGTTTGTGAAATCATGATGATCTCTTTGTCAGGCTATCAGGCTGTGGAGTCACAGAGGAAGGCTGTGCTTCTCTGGTCTCAGCTCTGAAGTCAAACCCCTCACACATGAGAGAGCTGGATCTGAGTAACAATGACCTGAAGGATTCAGGAGTGAAGCTGCTCTCTGCTGGACTGGGGAATCCCCACTGTAAACTTGAGACTCTGAGGTCAGTATTCCTGTAGTTGGTCAACAAGTGATAACTGTTCACCAGATCCACATGTGTTTACCAGGCACACACATTCCACACCATATGTGTTTGGACAATGAAGCTTACAGTTTTACATTTGGTGCTATGCTCCAGCATTTTGGATTTGAGTTAGAATGTTTCATAATAGGCAACAGTATGTAATGTCACCTTTTATTTGAGGTTTTTCATACATATCTGTTTTAGTGTTTAGATACGAAAGCACTTTATGTATCTAGTTCTCCCATTTGAAAAAGTCGTAATAATTTTGACAAATTCACTTATATTGTATTAAAGTAGTCATAAGTTTAGTATTTGGTCCCATATTCCTTACCTGCAGTGATTACATCAAGCTTGTGAATCTACAAACTTGTTGAATGCATTTGCAGTTTGTCTTGGTTGTGTTTTGGATTATGTTTTTCCCAATAGAAACTGAATGGTAAATAATGTCCTGTCATTTTGGAGTCACTTCACTTGTATTGTCAGTAAGAATAGAAGATGTTTCTGAACACTTCTACATTCATGTGGATGCTACCATGATTATGAATAATCATGAATGAATCGTGAATAATGACGAATGAGAAAGTTACAGAGGAACAAGGATCATACCCCCTCTGTTATTGGTAATGGTGAGAGGTTAGCATGTTTTGTTGTAGCCTCTGTAACTTTCTCACTCATTATTATTCATGATTCATTCATGATTATTCTTAGTCATGGCATCATCAGGATTAATTTAGTAGTGTTTAGAAACATGTTATCTACTCACTTAGACAGAAAATTACTCCAGTCATCATCCACCATTCAGTTACTATCGGGCAAAACATAACCCAAAACACAACCAAAACAAACTGCAAATGCAACCAACAAGTTTACAACCAAATACTCAACTTTTGACTACTTTAATGCATTATAAGTGAATTGGTCAGAATACTTATGACTTCTACAAATAGGGGGACAAGATACATAAAGTGCTTTCATTTCTAAATGGTGAAACAGATATGTATTAAAATATCCTCAAATAAAAGGTGACATTATATACTGTCACCTCATATGAAACATTTGATCTCAAATCCAAAATACTGGAGTACAGAGCTACATTTAAAATGTTATCTTCACTGTCAAAATAGATATGGTGTGGACTGTATACTCAATATAATATAAATCTGATACCTCACTGTCTGTCTTTTGACTGATACTGCTTTTTAAACTGCTCTGGTCAGTCTACTCAAATATTTGTAATATGCATTTTTCTATCTACAAGCAATACTTTTGATAATTTGTCATTTCTAATAATGATACATTCATTTATGAATAGATATGGCAGGTTTCAGGACACTGATATATCTGAATATGTTGAAAAAATATACTTCCACTATTTTCACCACCAAAGAATAGCAGTGTGGTTTTATTATGATTTGACTCTTTGCAGGCTGTCAGGCTGTCTAGTCACAAAGGAAGGCTGTGCTTCTCTGGTCTCAGCTCTGAAGTCAAACATCTCACACCTGAAAGAGCTAGACCTGAGCTACAATCACCCAGGAGACTCAGGAGTCAGACTGCTCTCTGCTGGACTGGAGGATCCACACTGCAGACTGGAGAAACTCAAGTATGTAGAGGGTTTATGTCAATGTTCATATCAGACATGTTGGAGTTATCAGGCTAGTTAAGACAAACATTCTGACCACCACTTGAACTAAGATATATAAAGACTGTGTGTGTGTGTGTGTGTGTCCAGTGTCCAGTGTGTATGGACACACACACTAACTGGACACACACTGGACACACACACACACTGGACACACACACACACTGAACACACTCACACACACTAACTGGACACACACACATGGGGCACATATACACACACTGGACACACACACACACACACTGTAA